>NW_024609676.1:237500-267500 GCF_018296145.1 Oncorhynchus tshawytscha
TCAGCGGGGAGGAGATGTTGTTGCCTACCCTCACCACCTGGGGGCGGCCCGTCAGGAAGTCCAGAACCCAGTTGCACAGGGCGGGGTCGAGACCCAGGGTCTCGAGCTTGATGACGAGCTTGGAGGGTACTATGGTGTTGAATGCCGAGCTGTAGTCGATGAACAGCATTCTCACATAGGTATTCCTCTTGTCCAGATGGGTTAGGGCAGTGGCAGTGTGGTTGAGATTGCATCGTCTGTGGACCTATTTGGGCGGTAAGCAAATTGGAGTGGGTCAAGGGTGTCAGGTAGGGTGGAGGTGATATGGTCCTTGACTAGTCTCTCAAAGCACTTCATGATGACGGATGTGAGTGCTACGGGCGGTAGTCGTTTAGCTCAGTTACCTTAGCTTTCTTGGGAACAGGAACAATGGTGGCCCTCTTGAAGCATGTGGGAACAGCAGACTGGTATAGGGATTGATTGAATATGTCCGTAAACACACCGGCCAGCTGGTCTGCGCATGCTCTGAGGGCGCGGCTGGGGATGCCGTCTGGGCCTGCAGCCTTGCGAGGGTTAACACGTTTAAATGTCTTACTCACTTCGGCTGCAGTGAAGGAGAGACCGCATGTTTTCGTTGCAGGCCGTGTCAGTGGCACTGTATTGTCCTCAAAGCGGGCAAAAAGTTATTTAGTCTGCCTGGGAGCAAGACATCCTGGTCCGTGACTGGGCTGGGTTTCTTCCTGTAGTCCGTGATTGACTGTAGACCCTGCCACATGCCTCTTGTGTCTGAGCCGTTGAATTGAGATTCTACTTTGTCTCTGTACTGGCGCTTAGCTTGTTTGATAGCCTTGCGGAGGGAATAGCTGCACTGTTTGTATTCAGTCATGTTACCAGACACCTTGCCCTGATTAAAAGCAGTGGTTCGTGCCTTCAGTTTCACACGAATGCTGCCATCAATCCAAGGTTTCTGGTTAGGGAATGTTTTAATCGTTGCTATGGGAACGACATCTTCAACGCACGTTCTAATGAACTCGCACACCGAATCAGCGTATTCGTCAATGTTGTTGTCTGACGCAATACGAAACATCTCCCAGTCCACGTGATGGAAGCAGTCTTGGAGTGTGGAGTCAGCTTGGTCGGACCAGCGTTGGACAGACCTCAGCGTGGGAGCTTCTTGTTTTAGTTTCTGTCTGTAGGCAGGGATCAACAAAATGGAGTCGTGGTCAGCTTTTCCGAAAGGGGGGCGGGGCAGGGCCTTATATGCGTCGCGGAAGTTAGAATAGCAGTGATCCAGGGTCTTTCCACCCTTGGTTGCGCAATCGATATGCTGATAAAATTTAGGGAGTCTTGTTTTCAGATTAGCCTTGTTAAAATCCCCAGCTACAATGAATGCAGCCTCCGGATACCAGTAGTATCATGGATCTGTGTACAGAGAGAGACCAGTGCCGGATGAACAGAAACCAGCTAGAGAGGGAGAGAGACCAAGAGAAAATGGACAAAAAACAGTTACTGGAGCGTTACACTGCCCTGACTACAGAATGGGACAGGTTGAGAAACAGGGTCAGTCTTCTGACCAATGAGAAGGTGGTGCTGGAGGAGAGACTCTCTACCTGTGGTAAGTTGTCAAGTCACTAGGGCTGCATCTCATTCTCTACCCTTCCTTCTCCTGAAGTGTATACTTGTTCAGTCATGAATTTAAATGCATTGGACTGGTGCAAGCATATTCATTTAAATCGATGTGGAAGTGTACACTTCGGGAGAAGGGTTTAGCATTGGAATTTAACCCCTGTGTGCACCCTCGTTATGGATTTACAAATAGTTAATGACAATGTTAGAATTTGTTGTTTAATACTTGTTACATACAGTATACTGTACAGTATTTCACTGACAGAGCTAAACATTTATCAGAAAATCTGGAAAACCTGACTTGAAGGAAATCTCTCAATTCTCCAGATGTGTGCACTTGTTCACTTCCCTTCATGGATTTAAAATAAATGACTGGTGTAAGGTTCTTATTTTTCAGACTAAATAACCCATGGACACTAGAGAAGCTTCAACTAAGTTTAATTATTCCCAAAGGTTCTGTACAGCTGTATTCAGACAACCCAACATTTGTTCCATCCAGATATTTATATCTCACTTAAGAAACTCCCTCTCTCCAATCCTTACATTTTATGGTCCAACAGGAAGAGAGTAAAGAGGGTAACAGGATACCAAACCTTTATTACTCCCTTATGAGAATCTGTCCTCACCTCCTGACCTCAACCCCTCCTTCATCTAATCCACAGATGCCCATCTGTCTCCCCCGTATCAACATGTTGCTCTCCTCTTCTCCATCCAACACATTCCACAGCTATCTGTCTTTCTACAGCGACCCAGTCTCTTTTATTATACTATGTGTCTGATCTATCATGTCTTTAATATCTCGATGTTCAAAATGTTGAATCCAACACTGGTATATGGGAATTCTCTCTAGCACCCATCTCTACAACACTGCTTTTAGATTTGTGTGATGTAGTGAACGAGCGCACAATTCAAGAGACAGAAGAGATTTTTGGAACGCAACCCAGATCTGAATATTTGAAAAACAATATTGCAGACACTATCTGTGTTGTCTCTAGGTACTGGAAGAGTGGTGGAAGGGAGTGGCATGGCAGTCCAAACGATGAGGACTGTGTTAAAGTGTCCTAAAGGATGGAGGATGTTGGGATCCAGCTGTTACTTCCTGTCTACTGAGAGGAAAACCTGGGAGGAGAGCAAACTGGATTGTCTGGCGAGAGGAGCAGACCTGGTGATCATAAACAGCAGACAGGAACAGGTGAGAGAGGGGAGGGGGAGAGAGATTTGATGTGGATCTCTTTTAGTCTTCATTTGGACTAATCTTCCAAGAGTCCTTAAACATGAAATTACCATTTATATTACGATCACATTTTCACATAAAACACGTTGTTACAAACAGACATAATACACTAACATATTGACCAGATAAATACTCTAACAGTCTAAAAAGATCGATTGATTCCTCATCTACCATAGTCCAGCACAACTTCCCTATGTATTATATTTAAATGGTTTAAAGTATTGTTTAAATGTATATATTGTAAGGTTTCTGGTTTGCTCAGTTAGAGACAGAAGAGAAGAGAGAGAGAGAGAGAGAGAGAGAGAGGAATTGTGAGAGAGAGAGAGAGAGAGAGAGAGAGGAATTGTGAGAGAGAGAGAGAGAGAGAGGGGGATTGTGAGAGAGAGAGTGATTGAGAGAGAGAGATTGTGAGAGAGAGTGTGTGTGTGTCATGATGTTTAGAATAACTTTATTCAATCCTAACAGAAGTTGTTGTACCAGCTGCATGGTGATGCAGATCTCCTGGTCTGGATTGGTCTGACTGACTCTGTTAATGAGGGGACCTGGAAATGGGTGGACGGCACACCACTGACCACATCGTAAGAGAAATTACTACTTTTATAATACGGCTCTAACATCTGGATAGCATTTAGGATGATGTTTCTACCACAGTATCTGACAGTGTCTGACAATTTCACTTATGTGTCCTGTTCTCAGTGGTGATTTTAGCATGTAAATCTTGGTGGGGAAAAGCCAACAATTATTTTTGGATGGGACATTATTACAGTATTCTCTCTGTACACCAAGTCAGAACCGGGAGCATATAATCAAATAAGCATTTAAGCAGACAATGAAAGCTCTTACAATATTCAATGATGACATTTAACTAAAACAAGCTATAGGCTACATGTGCATCACCAAGTCAGAACAGTAGGCTAAATTATGAGGGGGAAAGGGACCAAAGTATTAGGATGAGACACATGGACTACTAACAGCTTACTACACAACACCCACGTGGTATTACTTTCTTAGCTTTAGTCTACATATCGCCCTGACATATTACATCATTTATGCAGCACCATATAAGACCTTTTTCACACCCTCTCCACCGAATAGCAGGCAGCGGTCGCAAAATAGGGATTGCTTTGCACCGCTTGCAGTTAGCCATGGTTTCCTTACAAACCACTCCTTGTTGAATTTGCGATTTCTGATTTGCTGTGTAATGTTTATGTCCAATGGCCGATGATCACTGATACGTTTTATCTATAATTTCTCTTCGTATGACAAGGATTTAAAAGGAATTGCCAGTAGATTGTCGACGTGATTCATGATGATGACTGCTCGTCTAGCTTGCTAGATAAGATTTTTAAAGTATGATGTCCAATCAAAGCTACGGTAGATATAACGTGATTTGTCATTTATCTGTGGCCAATGACCTTGAGCTTTCTTGGATGGGCACTTTAATGTAAATCTAAGGCAGCACCCAAGGGGGCTTGAACTGCCTAGCTTTCTCTGTAGATTCTGCTGTGACGTAGTGTCCCCATGAGTGACAGAACACTGAGCCAATCACGGCACAATTAAAGAACTCTACCACCCCCTACGCCCGGTATTATCCGCTGGCTGCCCCTCCACCACAGAAAGCCCTGAGCTATGCTGAAACACCTGTATACCTGGAACATGGAAATTCCCTCTAGTGCGCATCCCTACACCAACCCAATTCTTTTAGATTTGTGGGAAGTTGTGGAAGAGCTCACACTTCAGGAGAAAGGAGAGATAATTGGAACGCAACCCAAATCTGAATATTTGAAAAACCAATATAGCGGACACTGTAACTGTGTTCGAATACCCATACTAACATACTGTATACTACATACTTAATGAGTATATACTACATACTAGTAGTTAATGTTAATATACTGTAAACGAACAGTATCGTTTCAGTTTAGCGTACCAGACAGAGCGTCGTCTGTCTATCGGAAGTTGAGGCTGTTGCTATGCAACCTCTTGCTAGCTTATTAGCATAACTAATAACTAGCTAAACTTTTTACGATTTTTGGTGTGTTCGTAAATTACATTTGGAATGGCAGCGTGTGCTCTGGGCATTCGTAAATCCAGAGCGTTTCGCTCTCGGAGAGTTCAAAGCGCACACTGGCTGCTCTGGCCAAGGACTAGGGCTGATCCGAGCGTTCAACGGCAGTCAAGCACCCAAGCTAACTGGCTAACGTTGGCTAGCTATGAGAAACACCTCACTTTGACCGTTTTACTCGCCCTAGCAGAACTGGTTAGGCTGTTTTCATGTTATCCAGAGTGTTGGTGACTGATCGCAACAATTTAATTACGCTTTTTGCCAACTTTTACTGACAACCGGCCATATTCAAAGGGTGTTGAGCGTTTTTACATAAATTTATCAGTTATTCTGCGCGAGAGTGCTCTAAAATCAGAGTAGATAGTTAGAATTAACAATGTCCATTGAAACGCACAACGATTATACCACTTAGTTAAGAATGATGTGAATAATCAAGTCAATAAACGTTGGGTAGTCAGATAGTGAATATACTGACTGGTACGTTCGATGTACTAGTGGCAAACTAACGTTATTTAGATAGCTAACATACCGGTACATACTGCTGTATTGCTATGCGATATGTAAGGATAGCGTAGCAAATAAATTGTCAGCCAACATAACGTGTAACGTAACTTATTTGAAAAGTCATTACTTTATTACATTGCTCAACATTTTCTTAACATTTTTCATAATTAGTTAAAGTAATGAATTAGTATCTGCTCTCTTCGGACTTTGGCTAAATATTTTCTGCCATTTTTTTCTTATCTGAAAACGTTGTGAAGCCACGACCATTTTCTAAAGAATTGCATTATGGGCCCTACAAGTAGAGAAACAGATTGTATACTACGTATTTTGGCGAATTTTGTACGACTTCCGGGAACTTTTGGCATACTAACTCTATCCATACTATGACCAATAATAGTGCTGTTAGTATGAGTAGTCGAACACAGCTTGTGTGTGTTGTTTCTAGGTACTGGAAGAGTGGTAAGCCTGACCATGGTGGTACCAACAACAAGGATTGTGTCGAGGTCAACCATCGGGACAACGTTTTGGCCAACTGGAACGTTGCACCATGCAACCACATGCTGCATTGGATCTGTGAGAAATTACAGAAATAGCTACATATAGGTCAAATCCACATCTAGTTTAAATGTGTTTGCACATTAACATTTTCCCTAAGATTGTGTAATTAACTGAGCACATGCATTTGCATGGTACATGGTATTATCTTTCTGTCTTTCAGCCGTAATTCATTTTTGGCAATATATTATTGGCAACCTTTTGGATCAGTCACAATACTGTATTGTTTTCAGCTTTGTCCTTTTCCCTCTAAACAGTTTATCCATATTACTTCTATGAAATGGTATTGTACCATCTAATCCACTGTGAGATATATTTTCATCTGTTTCAATCTGGTGTCCAAAACCAAAAGTAAAAGACCATAAGACAGATCTACCGCTTCCTAGACCGCTTATGTTGCTTATGCCTGGAATCGGCCCGACACACACAAACACATGTACGCAATCAGACACGCAAACAAGCATGCACGCACGCATTTAAACCTCAGTAAAGTTTCAGTTTTATAGCAGCATCTATGCCAGGGTTGCCCAATCATTTTCCTGAAGAGCCTTCAAACTCAACTCTGGATGTCGAAGCCAGTTCCACTGCAATTTTTCATTGTTCCCTTCTAATTAGGGACTGATTTAGACCTGGCACACCAGGTGGGTGCAATTAATTATCAGGTAGAAAAGAAAACCAGCAGATTCCAGACCTCGTAAGGGTAAGAATTGACTACCCCTGCTGTGGAGCAGAGCTCTCCAACCCTAATCCTGTAGAAGTACCGTCCTGTAGGTTCACACTCCAACCCTGTTCCCGGAGAGCTACCGTCCTGTAGGTTCTCACTCCAACCCTGTTCCTGGAGAGCTACCGTCCTGTAGGTTCACACTCCAACCCTGTTCCCGGAGAGCTACTGTCCTGTAGGTTCACACTCCAACCCTGTTCCCGGAGAGCTACTGTCCTGTAGGTTCTCACTCCAACCCTGTTCCTGGAGAGCTACCGTCCTGTAGGTTCTCACTCCAACCCTGTTCCTGGAGAGCTACCGTCCTGTAGGTTCTCACTCCAACCCTGTTCCTGGAGAGCTACTGTCCTGTAGGTTCTCACCCCAACCCTGTTCCTGGAGAGCTACCGTCCTGTAGGTTCTCACTCCAACCCTGTTCCTGAAGAGCTACTGTCCTGTAGGTTCTCACTCCAACCCTGTTCCTGAAGAGCTACTGTCCTGTAGGTTCTCACTCCAACCCTGTTCCTGGAGAGCTACTGTCCTGTAGGTTTTAGCTCCAATCCTAATAATGTAGAGCACCTGACTACAATAATTAGCTGATGAAAAAATGAATCAGGTCAATTAAAACTGAGGTTGCAGCGGAGACCTGGTTGCTCTCCAGGAACAGGGTTGGAGTTAAAACCTAAAGGGGTATCTCTCCAGGAACAGGGTTGGAGTTAAAACCTAAAGAGGTATCTCTCCAGGAACAGGGTTGGAGTTAAAACCTAAAGGTGTATCTCTCCAGGAATAGGGTTGGAGTTAAAACCTAAAGGGGTATCTCTCCAGGAACAGGTTTGGAGTTAAAACGTAAAGGGGTATCTCTCCAGGAATAGGGTTGGAGTTAAAACCTACTTGAGGGTAGGTCTCCAAGAACATGGTTGGCGTTAAAACTTACTGGAGGGTATCTCTCCAGGAAGTATTTGTAAAATTAATGACAAAATGTGGTTGTATGTTTTTTAACATTGAAAAAATTACTTAAAGAAATATACTTTGATTAAAAATATGTATTTTTTAACATGTGAACTCAGTGAATTACCATTTAGGCTTTCAAACTTGTTGATCTGGTACTAAGCATACAGAAGGTAGGTCTAGTCACAGACACAATTACTGTACTTTACCCCCACATGGTCTGAGCCATACCATCACTCTTAGCCTACCTTTACCAAGAGGTATATAAAGTCACGTCCAAATTTTGCCAAAATACTTTGAAAAAAATAAAACATCTAAATAAATAAAAATCGCAAGAAGATAAAAGGGTCAACATTATTGTCACCTCTGTTTAAAAATACTCCAGCACCCTCCCTCTGTGAGGATAACAACACTGAGACTAGTCTGTTTAAAATACTCCAGCACCCTCCCTCTGTGAGGATAACAACACTGAGACTAGTCTGTTTAAAATACTCCAGCACCCTCCCTCTGTGGGGATAACAACACTGAGACTAGTCTGTTTAAAATACTCCAGCACCCTCCCTCTGTGAGGATAACAACACTGAGACTAGTCTGTTTAAAATACTCCAGCACCCTCCCTCTGTGGGGATAACAACACTGAGACTAGTCTGTTTAAAATACTCCAGCACCCTCCCTCTGTGGGGATAACAACACTGAGACTAGTCTGTTTAAAATACTCCAGCACCCTCCCTCTGTGGGGATAACAACACTGAGACTAGTCTGTCCAGCACCCTCCCTCTGTGAGGATAACAACACTGAGACTAGTCTGTTTAAAATACTCCAGCACCCTCCCTCAGATAACAACACTGAGACTAGTCCTCCAGCACCCTCCCTCTGTGAGGATAACAACACTGAGACTAGTCTGTTTAAAATACTCCAGCACCCTCCCTCTGTGAGGATAACAACACTGAGACTAGTCTGTTTAAAATACTCCAGCACCCTCCCTCTGCAAGGATAACAACACTGAGACTAGTCTGTTTAAAATACTCCAGCACCCTCCCTCTGTGAGGATAACAACACTGAGACTAGTCTGTTTAAAATACTCCAGCACCCTCCCTCTGTGAGGATAACAACACTGAGACTAGTCTGTTTAAAATACTCCAGCACCCTCCCTCTGTGAGGATAACAACACTGAGACTAGTCTGTTTAAAATACTCCAGCACCCTCCCTCTGTGAGGATAACAACACTGAGACTAGTCTGTTTAAAATACTCCAGCACCCTCCCTCTGTGAGGATAACAAACTGAGACTAGTCTGTTTAAAATACTCCAGCACTAGGTGAGACTGTCTGTTTAAAATACTCCAGCACCCTCCCTCTGTGAGGATAACAACACTGAGACTAGTCTGTTTAAAATACTCCAGCACCCTCCCTCTGTGGGGATAACAACACTGAGACTAGTCTGTTTAAAATACTCCAGCACCCTCCCTCTGTGAGGATAACAACACTGAGACTAGTCTGTTTAAAATACTCCAGCACCCTCCCTCTGTGAGGATAACAACACTGAGACTAGTCTGTTTAAAATACTCCAGCACCCTCCCTCTGTGGGGATAACAACACTGAGACTAGTCTATTTGCAATGTATAAGTACCCATTAGGTACAAGTAAGTTCCCCTCAAGATACAGTTAATTTTAACTATCTAAATCCTGTGTTACACCTAGTAATTACATTGTACTTATGCAGATACTACATGTACTCTGTGGTGTACTAGTGGGTTTATCCCCCCACTTGGTTGTCACAATGGGTAACGTACACATTAGTTATAAACGACATGTTTTATTTGAATCAGGGATGCCACCCATATGCCAGACCCCAGTCCGTGAGGTTGACCTTAATCTGATCTGTTTCTGTCAACTCAACCAAGTTAACCCCGGCAAGTGTCAGCAACAACATCGAGTGGAGATTTTGAAGAGTGAATTCAAGGGTAGGTAATTAGAGCCTCCAACCTTCGTAACTCGGACACCCAGGACATCGGTCTACGAGAGATGACAGCCTTGTGACAGTTGTTACTGAATCGGATGCAGTGGAGAAGAAACAGACTTGTACATATGTAACAGGTATGCTAACAAACATGCCTCGTTACACCTCTGTAATTACAGACAGTAATTACAATCAGTTACATGTTATTATTACAGTGTAACTTTCAGTTATTAAAATGAACTAAAATGCTTGTTACAGTGTAATTATACATGTAATTACACTGTAATAAGGACCCGTTCAAATGAAGATTACCGATTTCTCAACCAATTAATGTCAACAAAATGATTAGGTAACATTTCATTAAATAACTTAATAAGTTTTTAATGTTAGAGAGAATCATTTTAAACGCATGATGCTGGATAAATCACCAATAATCATTTGCAGATCATTTATGTTGACCTAAATCTCTGCGTTAACTTCCTGGGACAACTCAACAAATGACAGAGCACACCTTTAATCTTAGCATGTTGAGTATCACAACACAGACTATTACAGCAATGCTATACAGACTATTACAGCAACGCTATACAGATTATTACAGTATCGCAATACAGACTATTACAGTATCGCAATACAGACTATTACAGTATCGCAATACAGACTATTACAGTATCACAACACAGACTATTACAGTATCGCAATTCAGACTATTACAGTATCACTACACAGACTACTACAGTATCGCAATAGAGACTATTACAGCATCGCTATACAGACTATTACAGTATCACTACACAGACTATTACAGTATCACTACACAGACTATTACAGTATCACTACACAGACTATTACAGTATCACCACACAGACTATTACAGTATCAATATACAGACTATTACAGCAACGCTATACAGACTATTACAGTATCGCAATACAGACTATTACAGTATCGCAATACAGACTATTACAGTATCACAACACAGACTATCACAGTATCGAAATTCAGACTATTACAGTATCACAACACAGACTATTACAGTATCGCAATACAGACTATTACAGTATCACAACACAGACTATTACAGTATCGCAAATCAGACTATTACAGTATCACTACACAGACTATTACAGTATCGCAATAGAGACTATTACAGCATCGCTATACAGACTATTACAGTATCACTACACAGACTATTACAGTATCACTACACAGACTATTACAGTATCACCACACAGACTATTACAGTATCAATATACAGACTATTAAAGTAAAGCTATACAGACTATTACAGCATCTCTATACAGACTATTACAGTAGCGCTATACAGACTATTACAGTAGTGCTATACAGACTATTACAGCAACGCTATACAGACTATTACAGTAGTGCTATACAGACTATTACAGCGTCCCTATACAGATTATTACAGCATCGCTACACAAACTATTACAGTGTCACTATACAGACTATTGCAGCATCGCTGTACAGACTATTACAGCATCACCACACAGACTATTACAGTATCACTACACAGACTATTACAGTATCGCAATACAGACTATTACAGTATCACCACACAGACTATTACAGTATCACCACACAGACTATTACAGTATCGCAATACAGACTATTACAGTATCACTACACAGACTATTACAGTATCACCACACAGACTATTACAGTATCGCAATACAGACTATTACAGCAACGCTATACAGACTATTACAGTATCGCAATACAGACTATTACAGTATCGCAATACAGACTATTACAGTATCACAACACAGACTATCACAGTATCGAAATTCAGACTATTACAGTATCACAACACAGACTATTACAGTATCGCAATACAGACTATTACAGTATCACAACACAGACTATTACAGTATCGCAAATCAGACTATTACAGTATCACTACACAGACTATTACAGTATCGCAATAGAGACTATTACAGCATCGCTATACAGACTATTACAGTATCACTACACAGACTATTACAGTATCACTACACAGACTATTACAGTATCACCACACAGACTATTACAGTATCAATATACAGACTATTACAGTAAAGCTATACAGACTATTACAGCATCTCTATACAGACTATTACAGTAGCGCTATACAGACTATTACAGTAGTGCTATACAGACTATTACAGCAACGCTATACAGACTATTACAGTAGTGCTATACAGACTATTACAGCGTCCCTATACAGATTATTACAGCATCGCTACACAAACTATTACAGTGTCACTATACAGACTATTGCAGCATCGCTGTACAGACTATTACAGCATCACCACACAGACTATTACAGTATCACTACACAGACTATTACAGTATCGCAATACAGACTATTACAGTATCACCACACAGACTATTACAGTATCACCACACAGACTATTACAGTATCGCAATACAGACTATTACAGTATCACTACACAGACTATTACAGTATCACCACACAGACTATTACAGTATCGCAATACAGACTATTACAGTATCACCACACTGACTATTACAGTATCACAACACAGACTATTACAGTATCGCAATACAGACTATTACAGTATCACTACACAGACTATTACAGTATCACCACACAGGCTATTACAGCATCACTACACAGACTATTACAGTATCACTACACAGACTATTACAGTATCGCAATACAGACTATTACAGTATCGCAATACAGACTATTACAGTATCACTACACAGACTATTACAGTATCACCACACAGGCTATTACAGCATCACTACACAGACTATTACAGTATCACTACACAGACTATTACAGTATCGCAATACAGACTATTACAGTATCACAACACAGACTATTACAGTATCACAATACAGACTATTACAGTATCACAACACAGACTATTACAGTATCGCAATACAGACTATTACAGTATCACCACACAGACTATTACAGTATCACCACACAGACTATTACAGTATCGCAATACAGACTATTACAGTATCACCACACTGACTATTACAGTATCACAACACAGACTATTACAGTATCACAATACAGACTATTACAGTATCACTACACAGACTATTACAGCATCGCTATACAGACTATTGCAGCATCGCTGTACAGACTATTACAGCATCACCACACAGACTATTACAGTATCACTACACAGACTATTACAGTATCGCAATACAGACTATTACAGTATCACCACACAGACTATTACAGTATCACCACACAGACTATTACAGCATCACTACACAGACTATTACAGTATCACTACACAGACTATTACAGTATCGCAATACAGACTATTACAGTATCACAACACAGACTATTACAGTATCACTACACAGACTATTACAGTATCACTACACAGACTATTACAGCATCACTACACAGACTATTACAGTATCACTACACAGACTATTACAGCATCGTTATACAGACTATTACAGCATCGCTATACAGACTATTACAGCATCACTACACAGACTATTACAGGTGGCAGCTATAAAACCAATGCGCTACTAGATTTGGATCTCTAGGACCAACTTTCCTAAAACAATATGTAGTTCTGCTATTTGTAATGTTGTTGTTTCAGTGAGGAGTCAGTCTAAGTAAAACAAAAAATGTTCACCTTTATTTAACCATGTAGGCCAGTTGAGAACAAGTTCTCATCTACAACTACAACCTAACCAAGATAAAGCAAAGCAGTGCGACACAAACAACAACAGAGTTACACATGGGATAAACAGATGTACAGTCAATAAAACAATAGAAAAATATATGTACAGTGTGTGCAAATGTAGTAGGATTAGGGAGGTAAGGAAATAAATAGGCCATTGTGGTGAAATAATTACAATTTAGCATTAATACTGGAGTGATAGATGTGCAGATGATGATGTGCAAGTGGAGATACTGGGGTGCAAAAGAGCAAGAAAAATAAATAACAATATGGGGATGAGGGAATTGGTTGGGCTATTACAGATGGGCTATGTACAGATACAGTGATCGGTGAGCTGCTCTGACAGCTGATGCTTACAGTTAGTGAGGGAGATATAAGTCTCCAGCTTCAGTGATTTTTGCAATTCGTTCCAGTCATTGGCAGCAGAGAACTGGATGGATAGGCGGCCAAAGGAGGTGTTGGCTTTGGGGATGACCAGTGAAATATACCTGCTGGAGCGCGTGATACGGGTGGGTGTTGCTTTGGTGACAAAGTGAGCTGAGATAAGGTGGGGCTTTACCTAGCAGAGACTTATAGATGATCTGGAGCCAGTGGGTTTGGTCGACGAATATGTAGCGAGGGCCAGCCAATGAGAGCATACATGTCGCAGTGGTGGGAATGTATATGGGGCTTTGGTGACAAAACAGATGGTACTGAGATAGACTACATCCAATTTGCTGCGTAGATTGTTGCAGGATATTTTGTAAATGACATCGCCGAAGTCAAGGATCAGAAGGACCTTGACCAGACTCCTAGGTATTTGTAGTTGTCCACATATTCTAAGTCAGAACCATCCAGAGTATTGATGCTAGTCGGGCGGGTGGGTAGCAATCGGTTGAAGAGCATGTATTTAGTTTTACTAGCATATAAGAGCAGTTGGAGGCCACGGAAGGAGTGTTGTATGGCATTGAAGCTTGTTTGGAGGTTTGTTAATGCAGTGTCCAAAGAAGGGACAGATGTATACAGAATGGTGTCGTCTGCGTTGAGGTGGATCAGAGAATTTGAGAAACCAAGGCTGTTGAGTCTGCCAATAAGAATGTGATTGACAGAGTCGAAAGCCTTGACAAGGTCGATGAATACAGCTGCACAGTATTGTCTCTTATCGATGGCAGTTATGTTATTGTTTAGGACCTTGAGCATGGCTGAGGTGCACCCATGACCAACTCGGAAACCAGATTGCATAGCAGAGAAGGTACGGTGGGATTCGAAATGGTCGGTGATCTGTTTGTTAACTTGGCTTTCTAAGACCTTAGAAAGGCAGGGTCATCCCCCTTTGAAGAGGGGGATGACAGCGCAGCTTTCCAATCTTTGGGGATCTCAGACAATATGAAAGAGAGGTTGAACAGGCTAGTGACAGGGGTTGCAACAATTATGGTGGAACATTTTAGAAAGAGAGGGTCCAGATTGTCTAGCCCGGCTGATTTTTAGGAGTCCAGATTTTGCAGCTCTTTCAGAACATCGGAACACCTATCTGGATTTGGGTGAAGGAGAAATGGGGAGGCTTGGGCAAGTTGCTGTGGGGGGTGCACGGCTGTTGACCCGGGGTATGTGTGGCCAGGTGGAAAGCATGGCCAGCAGTAGAAAAATGGTTATTGTAATTCTCGATTATCGTAGATTTATCGGTGGTGACAGTGTTTCCTAGCCTCAGTGCAGTGGGCAGCTGGGAGGAGGTGCTCTTATTCTCCATGGATTTTACAGTGTCCCAAAACATTTTGGAATTGGTGCTACAGGATGCAAATTTCTGTTTGAAAAAGCTAGCCTTTGCTTTCCTAACTGACTGTGTATATTGGTTCCTGACTTTGTAGGGGGTGGGTCCCAAAGCCCCTCTCATTATTGATTTAGGGGACCTTAAGGGGACCTCATTTGGCCTCCTTTCCTTCCAGTTCTCTGCTGCCTGTGACTGGAACGAATTGCAAAAATCGCTGAAGTTGGAGACTTTTATTTCCCTCACCAACTTTAAACATCTGCTATCTGAGCAGCTAACCGATCGCTGCAGCTGTACATCTGTTAATAGCCCACCCAATTTACCTACCTCAGCCCCATACTGTTTTTATTTATTTACTTTTCTGCTCTTTTGCACACCAGTATCTCTACTTGCACATGACCATCTGATCATTTATCACTCCAGTGTTAATCTGCTAAATTGTAATTATTCGCTCCTATGGCCTATTTTATGCCTACCTCCTCATGCCTTTTGCACACAATGTATATAGATTTTTTTTTTCTACTGGGTTATTGACTTGTTTATTGTTTACTGCATGTGTAACTCTGTGTTGTTGTCTGTTCACACTGCTCTGCTTTACCTTGGCCATGTCACAGTTGTAAATGAGAACTTGTTCTCAACTAGCCTACCTGGTTAAATAAAGGTGAAATAAAAATATATTTAAAAAGATTCATATGTTTTGCTGCAGGCCTTATAATAAGATACTGTTGCTATGTGTCTAAAAACTATGCCACTATACGTTGCACAAGCGATCTATATTAAGTATAAAATCAGCTGTGCCCTTAGGTGGGGTGCAGAACTCAGGAGAGACATCAGTTGTATGTTTGATGTTTGATTATTATATATTATGTATTATATTAAAATTGTTATGATTCATAAGTGCACATTGAGTATTCCTTATTTGTTAAGTAAATACAGTGGGGGGAAAAAATATTTAGTCAGCCACCAATTGTGCAAGTTCTCCCACTTAAAAAGATGAGAGAGGCCTGTAATTTTCATCATAGGTACACTTCAACTATGACAGACAAAATGAGAAAAAAAAGTCTGTGTTGCCCAGCAACAGCCCCAAAACATCACTGCTCTAGAGGAGATCTGCATGGAGGAATGGGCCAAAATACCAGCAACAGTGTGTGAAAACCTTGTGAAGACTTACAGAAAACGTTTGACCTCTGTCATTGCCAACAAAGGGTATTATACCAAAGTATTGAGATAAACTTTTGTTATTGACCAAATACTTATTTTCCACCATAATTTGCAAATAAATTCATTAAAAATCCTACAATGTGATTTTCTGGATTTTTTTTTCTCATTTTGTCTGTCATAGCTGAAGTGTACCTATGATGAAAATTACAGGCCTCTCTCATCTTTTTAAGTGGGAGAGCATGCACAATTGGTGGCTGACTAAATACTTTTTTGCCCCACTGTAACAGAGCCAAGAAAGGTGGAACCAACAACTTCGCTGAAAGTTGCATGTCACGGGGGCTATTCAAAGCTAATGCAGTACGCCACAGGATGTTTTTGTACTGATCAAGGGGAGTCAAGTCTGGAGTGAACCAAGGGCTCTGTTCTTAGTTCTACATTTTTTGAATGAGGCATGCTTATTTAACATGGTGAGGAAAGCACATTTAAAGAACAACCAGGAGTCCTATACTGATGGGATGAGGTCAATATCCTTCCAGGATACCCGGGCCAGGTTGATTAGAAAGGCCTGGTCACTGAAGTGTTTTAGAGAGCGTTTGACAGTGATGAGGGGTGGTCGTTTGACCGCGGACCCATTACGGACGCAGGCAATGAGAGAGTGATCGCTGAGATCCTGGTTGAAGACAGCAGAGGTATATTTAGAGGGCAGGTTGGTCAGGATGATATCTATGAGGGTGCCCATGCTTACGGATTTGGGGTTGTACCTGGTAGGTTTCCTATTGAACATACTTCTTTCTGAAAGACATATTATAGTTTGATTACATTTTAGGGTGTCTGAGGAGTAAATACAAATGTATTTTGACTTGTTGAAACAAAATGTAAGCTTTCAGCTAATATAAGACACAATAGAAATATGTACCTAAATCTTTAAAATCTTTAAAAACTATTAGGATTTGTTTGAATTACGCGCCCTCCAGTTTAACCGGGCGGCAATCAATTTACATATGGTGTCCAGGGCACAGATGGGGGCTGAGGGGGGTCTGTAACAAGCGACAACAGTGAGAGACTTATTTCTGGAAAGGTGGATTTTTAAAAGTAGAAGCTCAAACTGTTTGGGCACAGACCTGGATAGTAGGACAGAACTCCGCAGGCTATCTCTACAGTAGATTGCAACTCTGCCCCCTTTGGCAGTTCTATCTTGATGGAAAATTATGAAATTGGAGATTGAAATTTCAGAATTTTTGGTGGCCTTCCTTATTCTGTAATAGCTACTGTAAATTGTACACTGCTGTTAGATTAACAAAAAATTAAGCTTTCTGCCCATATGATATGTCTATGTCCCGGAAAGTTGGCTGTTGTTAACAACACCATTCTAGTCACATATCGCATGTTGAGCAGCAACCGTCCCGTATAAGGGACACCAATCCCGAGAGCAGGGCTGCCCAACCCTTTTCCTGGAGATCTACTGTCCTGAAGGTTTTCAGTCCAACCCTAATTTAACATTTCTGATTCAGCTAGATAAGGTCTTGTTGAGCAGCTAATTAGTAGAATCAGGTGTGTTAAATTAGGGTTGGACTGAAAACCCACAGGAAGGTAGATCTCCAGGAAGAGGGTTGGACAGCCCTGACCTAGAGGTTAATATAGCTAGGTGAGACAGCCACATATCACAGTCTATTATACAGGATAGAAATATTGCATTCCAGCTAAACAACAGATATACACTGAGGGTACAAAACATCAAGAACATCTTCCTAGTATTGAGTTGCGCAACCACAACTCTCTTTATTTTGCATCTTGGTAGCAATAAGTGAAAAGAGCAAATGGGAATCAAGCATTTCAAATACAGGTACAGTCTGTTCCTTTTGGGTCAAGCTGAATGACGTAGCATGTATTTGTTTGTTTGCCAACAAGGTTTTTGAAACGCAGGGAGTAATTGCCTCCAAGTAGAGTACAGGTCATGTTTTCTCTAAATAAGGAACAGGTCTATCCTTTACACACACAGTGACACACACACACACACACACACACACACACACACACAGTGACACACACACACAAACTAACACAAACAAACACAAACAGTGACACAAACACGCACACACAGTGACACACACACACACAAACACAAACAGTGACACAGACACACACACACACAGTGGCGCACACACACACACAGTGACACACACAGTGACACACACAGTGACACACAAACACACACAGTGACACACACACACACAATGACACACAGTGGGACACACACACACAGTGACACACACAGTGACACACACACACACAGTGACACACACACACACACACACAGTGACACACACACAGTGACACACACACACACACACACAGTGACACACACACAGTGACACACAAACAGTGACACACAGAGGGACACACACCCAGTGACACACACACAGTGACACACACAGTGACACACACACAGTGACACACACACACACACACACACACAGTGACACACACACAGTGACACACACACACACAGTGACACACAAACAGTGACACACAGAGGGACACACACCCAGTGACACACACACAGTGACACACACAGTGACACACAGAGTGTGACACATCAACACACACACAGTGACACATACACACACACACATACACACACAGTGACACACACACACAGTGACATACACCCAGTGAAACACACAGTGACACACACAGTGACACACACAGTGACGCACCCAGTGAAACACACAGTGACACACACAGTGACACACACATGCCAACACAGTGAAACACGCACACACACACACAGTGACACACACACAGTGACACACAGTGACACAAAGTGACACACACACACAGTGACACACACAGAAATACAGTGACATACACACAACACACAGTGACACACAGACACAGTGACACACACAGTGACACACACACAGACACAGTGACACACACACAGACACAGTGACACACACACACACACTGTGACACATGCACACACACAGTGACACACACACACGCTGACACACACTTCCTCATTCTACCTCCATCATTTAATTCTCTTTAATACACTTCCTCTCTCACTCTTACCCTTCTATCAGTCCATCTATTCTGTCATTCTCTCACTCTTACCCTTCTATCAGTCCATCTATTCTGTCATTCTCTAAACCTTACCCTTTCCATCAGTCCATCTATTCTGTCATTCTCTAAACCTTACCTTTCCATCAGTCCATCTATTCTGTCATTCTCTAAACCTTACCTTTCTATCAGTCCATCTATTCTGTCATTCTCTAACCCTCCATGTTTTCCTTTTGAGGGACAGCCTGTGGGTACATGTTTATAAACGTATCATTTTAAATGAATAATGTGCCCCCCCCCATCTAAAAATAACAAAATAAAAAAAAATGTGGGGGGGGGAACAAAGAATTTGAAGATTTTTGTTGAATGACTAAAAGTATGACCATAAGCACATGGTTTGGAGGGCTCTATGATATCGGTCTTAATATAGTAAAGTAGTATATTTAAATACGAGGGACATGGAATCACCTCCACAGAAGAGAAGACCACTTTTGCAGCTTCAGCATTACTAAAGTATATTTCCCTAATGAGTTAGACAGAAGTTAAATACAGTAACACAGTATAAAGGTATTATATGTGTGCTGTAACTGAGTATTACAATATTAACGTTGTTGTTACGTAGGACTTGCATTGAGTTATTACCTTAGTTGTCACACCCTGACCATAGTTTGCTTTGTATGTTTCTATGTTTTGGTTGGTCAGGGTGTGATCTGAGTGGGCATTCTATGTTGGATGTCTTGTTTGTCTATTTCTATGTCTGGCCTGATATGGTTCTCAATCAGAGGCAGGTGTTAGTCATTGTCTCTGATTGTGAACCATATTTAGGTAGCCTGGGTTTCACTGTGTGTTTGTGGGTGATTGTTCCTGTCTCTGTGTTTTGCACCAGATGGGACTGTTTTAGGTTTTCTCACGTTTGTTGTTTTTGTTAGTTATCTCATGTGTAGTGTCTTTATAAATTAAAGAACATGAATAACCACCACGCCTCTACTTCACCCGAAGAGAACCGTTACATTAGTGAAATAAGGAACGGTCACTAGTCCTTGTGTACAGTACTTACAGAAACTCAGCTCATTGCTCTGCATTTAAAATACAAGTATCAAAGTGTTATGTAACAGGCTGATAACATGTTGCTCCAAAAGTAATTATGATTTCATGACACAGGCATGAGAACAGCTTCATGTTAAGAGTTACTGAGAATGCTAACAGTAACTAAACATCACAAAACTGCTTTCTTGAATCAACTACAGCCAAGGTATGTGGAAAATCATGTTGTTTTTTTCCTGAGTAAACTATCCCTTTATAGAGGGTATAGTGTTTGAAACAAGAACACTTACCCTCAGATGGAAGGAGGTTCAAAGTTATTTTTGCCAAGCATCCAACTTGCTGTTTGCAAATGGCTTTGAATTACTCTGCAGTATTTCCAGGTATCATAAAATTAATTGCAGCTTTCAACTTTTCCAGTGGCCTGTTGACAAAGTCATACAGTAGTTGAGCATTCAACTTATTAATACTTATCTGTACAAAATATCATTGGTACATTTTTTTTTACTTCATTATGTACACCTTGGGCAATGGACATTCAGGGGAATGGACATCCACAGAATGTTCACGTAGAAATGTATTGTGTAGCTCCAATATGACTGTCAGATAGATTGGAATAGTATAGGAGATTGTACGTGCTCTATTCATTCTATTTCTATATTCAACCTGTAGATACGGTCCTGCCATTAGTGGAAGGCAGCCAATAGTTTCAGAAAGGTAGTCACGTCCTGAGATCTGTGTGTAGCATGAGGGACTTACACATTAACGTACGTATAATTCCTGTAGCCAAACTACACCACCTGTTTAGTACGTGAGGTGAGGTCCTCGGGGCGATTCTAAACATGTCAGGTTCTTTACATCAAGGACTGGAGCGTGGGAATCAGACAACAGTATCAGGATGCAACAACAATTGTAATTTTCAGTGTCACAAGGCAGACACACATTCTCCATAGGCCTTCATCATTCCTGTGCATCAGTTCTGTAAGCTCTGTACATCTGTCCTAAAAGACAGACTTCAATATCGGAACTAAAAGACATTTCACCAGGTTTATCCTCCTGAGACTCAGCAATACATCAATACATGTGTGTCCTCTAGAGGACATCAGTTCTTGGTCCGTATCTCTGAGGTCCTACAAGCCTCTGTATTAACTGGAGATGATGTCCGCACCCCCGCTCAAATCTAATTATCAGAATCCTCAAAAAATGTGTCGGTTTAAGCTCGAGTGAACAGATTTTTTCGCATTGGATGAGTCTCAATCCAACACATCGGCCGATGTTGCACTTCCGCATCTGGGGTGAAAGGTGAAAGAAAATAGTTTGTGCTTTTTTTTATACCCCTCTGTGGAAAGGTGAGACTCTGACGAACATGTTGGTTGTTTTGCTCTTGGACGCACACAGGTCTCACAAGACTCTTCTGAAGGTCCCCTGGTACCAGTTGAAAAAATGTATGTAAGTATATCTGGAGACCTTAATGTCAAAAATAATTTTTAAATACATAAAATATATATATATATTTTTTTTTCTGAACCTTCCTATATCTCACAGACATAGGACAGACGCTTCAGAACAAACTTCCTTTAGATTTGTTGGGGGGGGACTGTTGTTCCATGTAGTCAACCTGTTAAAAGGTTTCTACCATCAGACCCTCATAAATAGCCACTAGTCAGCTACCTGCATCCCCTCTCCCATGGACAGACCCCATCCCGCGCTACTCTCCCATGGACCTCCCCCTCCCTGTGCTATTCTCCCATGGACACACCCCCTCCCGCGCTACTCTCCCATGGACACACCCCCTCCTGCGCTATTCTTCTCATGGACACACCCCCTCCCGCGCTACTCTCCCATGGACATACCCCCTCCTGTGCTATTCTCCCATGGACACACCCCCTCCCGCACTACCCTCCCATGGACACACCCCCTCCGGTGCTATTCTTCTCATGGACACACCCCTTCCCCGCTACTCCACCATGGACGCACCCCCTCCCACGCTACTCTCCCATGGACACACCCCCTCCCGGGCTATTCTTCTCATGGTCACACCCCCTCCTGCGCTATTCTTCTCATGGACACACCCTCTCCCTGCGCTATTCTCCCATGGACATACCCCCCTCCCTGTGCTGCTCCCCCATGGACATACCCCCTCCCTGCGCTATTCTCCCATGGACATACCCCCCCTCCCTGTGCTGCTCCCCCATGGACATACCCCCTCCCTGTGCTGCTTCCCCCATGGACATACCCCCTCCCTGTGCTGCTCCCCCATGGACATACCCCCTCCCTGCGCTATTCTCCCATGGACATACCCCCTCCCTGTGCTGCTCCCCCATGGACATACCCCCTCCCTGTGCTGCTCCCCCATGGACATACCCCCTCCCTGCGCTATTCTCCCATGGACATACCCCCTCCCTGTGCTGCTCCCCCATGGACATACCCCCTCCCTGTGCTTCTCCCCCATGGACATACCCCCTCCCTGCGCTATTCTCCCATGGACATACCCCCTCCCTGTGCTGCTCCCCCATGGACATACCCCCTCCCTGTGCTGCTCCCCATGGACATACCCCCTCCCTGTGCTGCTCCCCATGGACATACCCCTCCCTGCGCTACTCCCCCATGGACATACCCCCTCCCTGTGCTGCTAGTAAATAAATCTTTATCAGTCTTCACACCTCCAACGTTGTCGGCGCTCCCAGGGTACTGTAGGAACGTCCTGCCCCGGAGAAAGCCACAGATCAGCTGTGTTTGACCCCTGTGATAGTTCACAGATGGTCAGCCATCCAAACAATGTATTGAGTCATCAAGCTGGGCCTCAGTGCCTGCAAGTCGCAACCTTATCTCCTTCCACTACAGCTTTGAATTACTCTGCAGTATTTTCAGGCATCATAAAATTAATTGCAGCTTTTTACTTTTTTCAGTGGCATGTTGACAGGGTCCAACAGTAGTTGACCATTCAACTTATTAATACTTATCTGTACAAAATATCATTGGTTAAATATCATTTAACTTAATGATGTACACTTGGGGCAAAGGACATTCAGGAGAATGGACAAACAGAATGTTGAGATAGAAATATATTGTGTAGATCCAATATGACTGTCAGACAGATTGGAATAGTATAGGAGGTTGTGTGTGATCTATTCATTCTATTTCTATCTTCAACACAGAGTTCCAGGTACAGCACTGCCATTAATTGAAGGCAGCCAATGAAATATATTTTTAAGTAGTTGCCTTCTAAGATCTGTATTTAAAAAGTTAAAAAGTAATCACGTTGAAATCTGTATGTAACGTGAGGGATTTACATAAATATACACAGAGTGTACAAAATGTTATGAACACCTTCCTAATATTGAGTTGCACCCACTTTTGCCCTCAAAACAGCCTCAATTCGTCAGGGCATGAACTCTACAAGGTGGCAAAGGCATTCCAAAGGAATGCTGGCCCACGTTGACTCCAATGCTTCCCACAGCTGTGTCAAGTCCGTTTTGTCACTAAAGCCCCATACACTACCCACTATTGCGACCTGTACGCTCTCGTTGGTTGGCCCTCGCTTCATACTCGTCGACAAACCCACTGGCTATCTCCAAGTCTCTGCTAGGTAAAGCCCCGTCTTATCTCAGCTCACTGGTCACCATAGCAGCACCCACTTGTCGCACGCGCTCCAGCAGGTATATCTCACTGGTCACCCCCAAAGCCAATTCCTCCTTTGGTCGACTTTCCTTCCAGTTCTCTGCTGCCAATGACTGGAACGAACTGCAAAAATCTCTGAAGCTGGAGACTCATATCTCCCTCACTAGCTTTAAGCACCAGCTGTCAGAGCAGCTCACAGATCACTGCACCTGTACATAGCCCATCTATAAACAGCCCATCTATCTATCTACCTCATCCCCATACTGTATTTATTTATCTTGCTCCTTTGCACCCCAATATCTCTACTTGCACATTAATCTTCTGCACATCTACCATTCCAGTGTTTAATTGCTATATTGTAATTATTTTGCCACCATGGCCTATTTATTGCCTTAACTCCCTTATCGTACCTCATTTGCACTCACTGTATATAGACTTTTTGTTTTATTTTGTTCTACTGTATGTTTTGTTTATTCCATGTGTAACTCTGTGCTGTTGTATGTGTCGAATTGCTATGCTTTATCTTGGCCAGGTCGCAGTTGCAAATGAGAACTTGTTCTCAACTAGCCTACCTGGTTAAATAAAGGTGTTCTCAACTAGCCTACCTGGTTAAATAAAGGTGAAATAAAATAAAATAAATACAAATAAAGTTGGCTGGATATCCTTTGGGTAGTGGACCATTCTTGATACACACAGGAAACTGTTGAACATGAAAAACCCAGCAGCATTGCAGTTCTTGACACACTCAAACAAGTGTGCCTGGCACCTACTACCATACCCCGTTCAAAGGCACTTCAATATTTTGTCTTGCCCGTTCACCCTCTGAATGGCACACGTACACAATCCATGTCTCAATTGTCCCCAGGCTTTAAAATCCTTCTTTAACCCGTCTCCTCCCATTTATCTATACTGATCAATACAGGATCATACCTTTCACCTGGATTCACCTGGTCAGTCTGTTATGGAAAGAGCAGGTTTTTCCTAGTGTTTTGTACAATCAGTGTATAATTCCTATAGCCATACAACTTTTTAATACATGAGGTGAGGTCCTCAGGACTATTAATACGTGAGGTGAGGTCCTCAGGACTAATCTAAACATAACAGGTTCTTTACATCAAGGACTGGAGCATGGGAATCAGCCAATATCAGGATGCAACAATACTTTATTTAAATTTTCAGTATTGCAAGACAGACATCTCCATAGGCCTACATGGAACTCTGTACTACTGTCCTAGAAGACAGCCTTCAACAGATGGCAATATCAGATTTCTCACAGACAAATATCACTAGGTTTCATTCACACACTCAGACAATGATGATCTGCTGTAACACACAGAGAGCGTGCCCAGGGAGGAGAGCTAGGTGGAATATGGACGCCAACGGCTAAAAACACTACATTCACAATCATTCCTATTTCTCATACTTACTTCACTAAAACCACCACCACCAACCAACAAACCACCATACATTTTTTTGTTATGTGTCGGACCCCAGTAAGACTAGCTGTTGCCATTGGCGTTGGCTACAGTGGTGATTTGAACATATAAATCTTAGTGGGGCAAACTTATTTTGGTGCATGCCATCAAAGCCACTACACGACACAAAAAAAATACATTAATTGCACAATAACATTGGCAAATGGTGCCCACAAACTGTTAGGGCCTACATAAAGCTGTCCCAACAGCAGAGTCCCAACATCTTACCACTGCTACACCTGGCTACCAGCGGAGCCTTGTTTGGCAGCGAAAGAGTTAATTCAGCCTCATTTACTGCCTTTTTAATAAAAGCCTGCTGATATGGCAGACTTGTTCAAACAAATGTGGTTTTCACTGACAATTGAGATGTTTTTTTAGAAAACCCTTTACTCAGTACTTTGTTGAAGCACCTTTGACAGCGATTACAGCCTGAAGTATTCTTGCTTATGACGCTACAAGCTGGGCACACTTGTATTTGAGGAGTTTCTCCTATTCTTCTCTGTAGATCCACTCAAGCTCTGTCAGGTTGGATGGGGAGCGTCGCTGCACAGCTATTTTCAGGTCTCTCCAGAGATGTTCGATCGGGTTCAAGTCCGAGCTCTGGCTGGGCCACTCAAGGACATTCAGAGACTTGTCCCAAAGCCACTCCTGCGTTGTCTTGGCTGTGTGCTTAGGGTCGTTGTCCTGTTGAAAGGTGGACCTTCGCCCCAGTCGGAGATCCGGAGAAGTTTTTCATCAAGGATCTTCCTGTACTTTGCTCTGTTCATCTTTCCCCTCGATCCTGACTATTCTCCCAGTCTGCCGCTGAAAAACATCCGCACAACATGATGCTGCCACCACCATGCTTCACCTTGGGGATGGTGCCAGTTTTCCTCCAGACATGAAGCTTGTCATCAGGCCAAAGAGTTCAATCTTGGTTTAATCAGATCAGGCAATCTTGTTTCTCATGGTCTGAGAGTCTTTCGGTGCCTTTTGGCAAACTCCAAGCGGACTGTCAAGTGGCTTCCGTCTGGCCACTCCACCATAGAGGCCTGATTGTGGGAGTGCTTCTAACTGTTTCATTATGGAGTATTGTGTGTAGATACTTTTTTAAAACGTTTTAGAATAAAGTAAGGTAACAAACTGTGGAAAAAGTCAAGGGGTCTGAATACTTTCCAAATACAATGTAAATACATGAAGGACATGGAATCACCTCAACGTAAGATTAGACCACTTTTTCAGCTTCAAGTTGACAAACATATTTTCACGAGTGAGACAACTAACAGTAACACAGCATAAAGTTATTATACATGTGTAGTAACAATAGGAAAATGGTTATAGGACTTTGGAAATGACTTTAGAATTGCATAAGTGGAATAAGGAACAGTCACTAGTCCTTGTGTACAGTACTTATAGAAACTCAGCTCATTGCTCTGCATTTAAAATACAAGTATCAAAGTATTGTGTAACAGGCTGATAAATGTTGCTCCAAAACAATGTTTATGACACAGGCACAATAACCATTTAATGTTAAATGTAACTGAGAATGCTAACAGTAACTAAATATCCAAAAACTGCTTTCTGGAATCAACTACATCCATGGTAGATGGAAAATCATGTTAGTTTGTATTCTGAGTAAGCTGGATGGTATAGTGCATGTATGAACCACTTACCCTCAGACGGACAGAGGTTCAAAGTCGTTTTTGCTAAGCATCCAACTTGCTGTTTGCAAATGGCTTTGAATTAC
Source organism: Oncorhynchus tshawytscha (assembly GCF_018296145.1). Classification (NCBI taxonomy): domain Eukaryota; kingdom Metazoa; phylum Chordata; class Actinopteri; order Salmoniformes; family Salmonidae; genus Oncorhynchus; species Oncorhynchus tshawytscha. The sequence goes on from NW_024609676.1 coordinate 264,580, forward strand.
ACCGTCTTTCCAGGTATCATGAAATTAATTGCAGCTTTCAACTTTTTCAGGGTCATACAGTAGTTGAGCATTCAACTTATTAATGCTTATCTGTACAAAATATCATTGGTTAAATATCATTTGATTTAATTATGTACACCTGAGGCAGTGGACATTCAAGAGAATGGAAATATACCGAATGTTCACGTAGAAATGTATTGTGTAGCTCCAATGTGACTGTCAGATTGGAATAGCATAGGAGGTTGTGTGTGCTCTATTCATTCTATTTCTATCTTCAACATGCAGTTCCAGATACAGCCCTGCCGCTAGTTGAAACCAGCCAATCCAATAGTTTCAGAAAAGTAGTCTCTTCCTGAGAGCTGTGTGTAACGTGAAGGATTTACACACATATCCACTCAGTAGCAGTACTACACCAATTTTACAATACGCAGGGGACATCCTCAGGACTAATCTAGGCATAAGATTATTTACACCAAGGACTGGAACATTGGAATCCGACAACAGTATTAGGATGCAACAATTTATTTTCATTTTCAGCATCACAAGACAGACTCCTCCATAGGACGACATCATTCCTCAACATCCGTTCCAGAAGCTCCGTACAACTGTCCTACAAGACAGACTTCAGCAGATGGCAATATCAGATTTCGCACAAACAAATATCACAAGGTTTATTTACGTTTCTTTCACATACTCAGACAATAACAATGTGTTGTAACACATATAGAGCCCAGGGAGAAGGAGAGAAGGTCAAGATGGAATATAGGCGCCAACGCCTAAAAAACACTACATTCACAATCATTCCTATTTCTGATACTAACTTCAGTAAACCCAACATCACCGCTCCCAAGGCACGCTGACCAGCACATCGTAACGCGATCCTCTGAATGACACAAACAGGAAGGCTTTTATACACAAGGCCACGCCCTTAATGAGCAATCACATACACCTGGCACAGGCAGACCAACACCGATACGTTCAAAATAGGTTGATGGTTCTCCCCCGTTACACGTATTCAAATAGTTTTGATAAGTAGTACTTTTTAAGGATGTGTATTCAAACAGTTATAGTTACCTCCAAAAGTAACTATTTATTCCAACAGAAATAGTTACTTTCCAAAAAGCATAGTTCGAACTATCGTTATCCCAGGGCAGGTTAACTGTAACTATCGTTATCCCAGGGCAGGTTAACTGTAACTATCGTTATCCCAGGGCAGGTTAACTGTAACTATCGTTATCCCAGGGCAGGTTAACTGTAACTATCGTTATCCCAGAGCAGGTTAACTGTAACTATCGTTATCCCAGGGCAGGTTAACTGTAACTATCGTTATCCCAGGGCAGGTTAACTGTAACTATCGTTATCCCAGGGCAGGTTAACTGTAACTATCGTTATCCCAGGGCAGGTTAACTGTAACTATCGTTATCCCAGGGCAGGTTAACTGTAACTATCGTTATCCCAGGGCAGGTTAACTGTAACTATCGTTATCCCAGGGCAGGTTAACTGTAACTATCGTTATCCCAGGGCAGGTTAACTGTAACTATCGTTATCCCAGGGCAGGTTAACTGTAACTATCGTTATCCCAGGGCAGGTTAACTGTAACTATCGTTATCCCAGGGCAGGTTAACTGTAAACGTTATCCCAGGGCAGGTTAACTGTAACTATCGTTATCCAGGTTAACTGTAACTATCGTTATCCCGGGCAGGTTAACTGTAACTATCGTTATCCCCACTGGTTATCCCAGCAGGTTAACTGTAACTATCGTTATCCCAGGGCAGGTTAACTGTAACTATCGTTATCCCAGGGCAGGTTAACTGTAACTATCGTTATCCCAGGGCAGGTTAACTGTAACTATCGTTATCCCAGGGCAGGTTAACTGTAATGACCTTTTGTCTATATTCCCGGTTCTATGAAAAGGACAAAAACAATGTGTTCCAATAAACATGGATCTGATCTGTTATTGGTCCTTATTTATTCATTCATGCAACAGTGGATCCCCTCACTAAGGGAACATAGACATGATCCCACAACCACAAACAGACAAGAGGTTTACTAAACAGCCACCCACGGCCTTCCACTCTGTCTACCAAAACACAACCTCTCTTCTTGCGTGTTTCAAGGGTACGCACTTCAAGAATCAATAGGTACATATGAAAACGGAAGTAGAAACTGCAGTTTTCCCATTCGTCAGCTTTTCATGACATCACTCTGTATTCAGCTTCAAAGGAGCAGGTTTTGGTTCTATTCAACCAGTGAGTGACAAATACTGCAGAGAGAAAACCATGTTCTCCGTTCATTCATTCATTGTCCTCATCCTTTACTGGTTGGGTTATTGATAACATCTTTGTTTTCAGTGGGAGTTCTGTAAACTTACGAATGCCTTTATTTCTTTATTTTAACATGGAGTCAAACTGAGACCATGGTTTCTTTTACAGATGAGTCCTAAATGACAGAAATCAAAACTTAAATACAAAATGCAAGCAGAAAGAAAAACACGGTCATTCAAAACAACCACATTCATCAGTAATAAGGTCCTCAATCAGCTTTCTGAATTGCCCCAGAGGCACCAAAACATCACATTAAGAACATTTTGAAGATTTTTCAGATTGCTACTCAAATATCTACATGTGGTAGGTGCTGAAGTGACCCATAGTTGAATTACTGGTTGGGTTATTTTTAACCCATTTGTTTATTGTGAGTACTTTCAACTTCCAACTACCTACATACACATGGTATTGTAGGTACTATAGTGGCAAATGGTTGGGTCACTGGTTGTGTTATTTTGAACCCATTTGTTTATTGTGAGTACCATCAACTTCCGACAGGGATGCTTTCTTTATGGGGGCTCATGGTCAAAATGACCTAGCTGTACAGGTGAAGATTGGCACAAATCCAACTCCTTCTCCCCAACCCCTCCCATCCTC
>NW_024609676.1:272500-302303 GCF_018296145.1 Oncorhynchus tshawytscha
AAAACATTAAGTCACGTGTCAGACGCAATTAATTCGTTGTTGTATTGACACAATTATCTTTCCCCACTCAGGTGGACAACTCCTCTCTCACTGGTGAATCTGAGCCCCAAACTCGTAGTCCCGATTTTAGCAATGACAACCCCCTGGAAACCAGGAACATTGCCTTCTTCTCTACCAACTGTGTTGAGGGTAAGTACCTTCTGTAACTATCTACAATTATTGAATAGTTCAAATTACTTGTATATATTCGTTATTTTAAGAGGGGATTCAGACCGGAGTTAAAAGCGCGTGTATTGAACATTATTCATTTTTTATACACTGTGTATTTGTTTCTATTCTGTTTGTATTCTGCCATTGAATTTAAGCATGTGGGAAACGCCAGAAATGGAGGTGTGTCGGAGGTGTGTCTGACCTTGATTTAATACCCAAATAATTCCATCACCATTAATAAGGTCGAGCAAACATGCCGGTTATAAGTGGAAAAGCATCTACTTTATTTTTCCCGATATAAGTAACAGCATTCTCCATGCACTGTCATTTATAAATTGACAAGAGATAATTGATAAGAGCTAGGTAAATGAGTAATCCCCACAGTGAAGTATGAAATATGTGCCGTTATGCAGATTTTTTTATTGTATGGCCTTATAACTTGCAGGAATTAAATTTGGAGACACGCGCCAAATGGGATGACAAGGTAAAGAGTTGCGCCAAATGTAACCTTTGTGCCCTTTAGGATGTTTTAAACATATGCTCCAACGTTTCTTGTTTTTTTATTATATCGGTTGGTGACTGTACATAATAACCACGTATATTTAGTGTTCGTTCCCTTCTCTACATTCGTATCATTCCATCACATCGTTTGATTTAGCCTACCTTTCTCTCTTTCATCAATAAACGCTGTCACGTCTTTGTGCCTGTGGCTGAGGGTCAAGTAATAGAGTATACTATTTCATGAAGGCCCAATACAAATTGTAGTAAAAATAAATCGGGGGCTTTTTGGCCTGTTAAATCATTCTGGAGCTGTAACCGATACGCACAGCGCAACACTTTGCACAGTTCCATGGTCAGTGCGGGCAATTAGGGTATGTTTACTATATCATACTATTTTATACTATTCTCCATATTATAATTATAAAACTATTATAGGTTAGACTCATTTCAACGTTACCATTGATTAACTGAATGTGGCAACTTTCAAAATGAATGAAAACACCTTTATTTGTGCATAAAGGCTTTATTTTTCCATGAAGTAGGATTCATGTAAAATCAGTGTTTTAAAATGTACACATGGGTTCTGAAACAGCCTTGAAAACACATAGTTGTCTCTGTCGTTCTATATTCTCAACACATTCTCTACAATCAAATCTTGTGGCGATCAAATTCAAATATAAGGTACACAGGTATTTAAAGAGATTACTTTAGATAAATTAACAGAAAAACGAATTAAACAAAAACTCCCTGATTGAATTGGTAGGCCACCAAGTGGTGTGTTTTCTGAGGTTTAATTACATGTATTCACTGCTCGCAAGGAAACCTTGTTAAGCGCCTCCATAAAGTAAGTCTGAATACCAACTACTGAGATGTGGGTAGGAAAGGGAGGCATTTGAAAAGTGTTAAATTGTCTCTTTGTGATTCTAAACTAGGAATCATCAAATCATCCATTTTTGTTCTTGGGCAGATGGTCAGGGAGCCAGAACATAATTGGCTGCAAGAAGCCCAAACAGATATCGTTTTAGGCAAAAATGATATCATCGTTTCAAACCTTGCTTACATTTGTATATGATCACGTGTCTCTCTATTATGTGTGGGAATACTTGTGAACATATTTCCCAAATTAAAATCACCTGGAGCTGATTTCCTGGGGGTTTAAATTTTAGTTTTACGTCCAACAATGAAAATGCCCCCCCCCCCAAATATCTATATTTATTTATTATTTTTTTATATTATATATATTTATTATAAATATTTATTTATATATATATATTATGTTTTTTTATATATTATTTTAACAATTTTGTTTATATATATATATATATATATATATATATATATATATATATATATATATATATATATATATATATATATATATATATATATATATATATAAATTGCTCAGAAATCATGGGAAGGCTAAATTAAACCACCCGCGTTCCAAATTCGGCGCACGGGCCGCCAGTTGGAGAACCCTGTTCTAAACAATATACTCAATTTTTGACCCTTTCAGGAACTGCCAGAGGTATCGTCATCAACACTGGTGACCACACTATCATGGGTCGTATCGCCGCGTTGGCCATGAGTCTGGAAAGTGGGCAGACGCCTCTCGGAATTGAAATTGATCACTTCATTGAAATCATCACCGGTGTGTCCGTCTTCTTCGGTGTGACTTTCTTAATCCTCTCCGTCATTCTGGGCTATGGATGGCTGCCATCCATCATCTTCCTCATTGGAATCATCGTCGCTAATGTGCCAGAGGGTCTCCTGGCTACTGTAACTGTGAGTGCTGATGAAAAGTCATGTTTAACAAAAACTTAATTTAAAAAATGTATACAACATTTGACAAAATAGGTTTTTTGTTACAACAACAAAACATATTTTGTCTAATTTTCTATTATTTAACCCTCTGCTATGGATTTCCATCTTAGGTGTGTCTAACTCTGACTGCCAAGCGTATGGCCAAGAAGAACTGCCTGGTGAAGAATCTGGAAGCTGTGGAGACCTTGGGGTCCACCTCTACAATCTGCTCCGACAAGACTGGCACCCTGACCCAGAACAGAATGACTGTGGCTCACATGTGGTTCGACAACCAGATCCATGACGCTGACACCACAGAGAACCAGAGTGGTACCTCTTTCGACAAAAGCTCTGCCACCTGGGCTGCCCTGGCTAGAGTCGCTGGCCTGTGCAACCGAGCCGTCTTCCTGGCCGAACAGAACAACGTACCTATCCTCAAGAGAGATGTGAGCGGTGATGCCTCAGAGACTGCCCTGCTGAAGTGTATCGAGCTGTGCTGTGGGTCTGTCAAAGACATGAGAGAAAAGTACAGCAAAGTCGTTGAGATCCCCTTCAACTCCACCAACAAATACCAGGTAACCACAAGGTCAATCAAATTTAATCAAGCTTTATTTACACAGCACATTACAGACATGGAATGCAACACAATGTGCTTCACATGGAAAAAAAACTATGGAAGTAAAAACTGAAATATTTACTACATATTTACTACTGAGATCTAAAATATGGTGTGATGGACTTAAAATCATGGATGGCTTTTCTCAATCAGCTTGTAACTGCTACTGGGTATCTATATCCAGTCAGCTTGCTACTGCTACTGGGTATCTATATCCAGTCAGCTTGTAACTGCTACTGGGTATCTATATCCAGTCAGCTTGTAACTGCTACTGGGTATCTATATCCAGTCAGCTTGTAACTGCTACTGGGTATCTATATCCAGTCAGCTTGTAACTGCTACTGGGTATCTATATCCAGTCAGCTTGTAACTGCTACTGGGTATCTATATCCAGTCTATATCCAGTCAGCTTGTAACTGCTACTGGGTATCTATATCCAGTCAGCTTGTAACTGCTACTGGGTATCTATATGTAAGTCAGTATCTTGTAACTGCTACTGGGTATCTATATCCAGTCAGCTTGTAACTGCTACTGGGTATCTATATCCAGTCAGCTTGTAACTGCTACTGGGTATCTATATCCAGTCAGCTTGTAACTGCTACTATCTATATCCAGTCAGCTTGTAACTGCTACTGGGAATCTATATCCAGTCAGCTACTGGGTATGTAACTGCTACTGGGTATCTATATCCAGTCAGCTTGTAACTGCTACTGGGTATCTATATCCAATCAGCTTGTAACTGCTACTGGGTATCTATATCCAATCAGCTTGTAACTGCTACTGGGTATCTATATCCAGTCAGCTTGTAACTGCTACTGGGTATCTATATCCAGTCAGCTTGTAACTGCTACTGGGTATCTATATCCAGTCAGCTTGTAACTGCTACTGGGTATCTATATCCAATCAGCTTGTAACTGCTACTGGGTATCTATATCCAGTCAGCTTGTAACTGCTACTGGGTATCTATATCCAGTCAGCTTGTAACTGCTACTGGGAATCTATATCCAGTCAGCTTGTAACTGCTACTGGGAATCTATATCCAGTCAGCTTGTAACTGCTACTGGGTATCTACATCCAGTCAGCTTGTAACTGCTACTGGGTATCTACATCCAGTCAGCTTGTAACTGCTACTGGGTATCTACATCCAGTCAGCTTGTAACTGCTACTGGGTATCTACATCCAGTCAGCTTGTAACTGCTACTGGGTATCTACATCCAGTCAGCTTGTAACTGCTACTGGGTATCTACATCCAGTCAGCTTGTAACTGCTACTGGGTATCTATATCCAGTCAGCTTGTAACTGCTACTGGGTATCTACATCCAGTCAGCTTGTAACTGCTACTGGGTATCTACATCCAATAAGTAGCCATAACTTTACTTTACCAGGCTCACTGGTTCCCTTCTGAGTTATTTAAAATAAAGTCAACCCTCTTCATGGTGTCATCTCATCTTCCACTAGCTCTCCATTCATGAGGACAGCACGGCCGGCGAGTCCAATCATCTGCTGGTGATGAAGGGAGCCCCTGAGAGGATCCTGGACAGCTGCTCCACCATCTTGCTCCAAGGCAAAGAACATCCTCTGGATGACGAGATAAAGGAATCATTTCAGAAAGCCTACGAAGCGCTAGGAGGACTGGGAGAGAGAGTGCTGGGTAAGAGGGCACACCAATATGGAAACATATTCATTCAATGGTTTGGGAGCTAATGTACAGTCTTGAACATGCAGAATTTGTTCTAGGTTGTTTCTGCCTCTGCGTCCTTTCCAGGTTTCTGCCATTTCCAGCTCCCTGATGACCAGTTTCCAGAAGGCTTTGACTTTGACTGTGAAGATGTGAACTTTCCCACTGAGAATCTGTGCTTCGTTGGCCTCATGTCCATGATTGACCCTCCCCGTGCTGCTGTGCCTGACGCTGTGAGCAAGTGCAGGTGTGCTGGAATCAAGGTATGGCAATATCATAGTAAACTCAAGACTCTTCGGCCATCACGCATAGCAGCCACTGTGAACAGGCCACTCAACTTCCCGTCCTACCCTTAGGTTATCATGGTCACTGGGGATCATCCCATCACTGCGAAGGCCATTGCCAAGGGTGTGGGCATCATCTCTGAGGGCAACGAGACTGTTGAGGAAATTGCTGCTCGTCTGAAAATCCCCGTTTCTGAGGTCAACCCAAGGTATGTTGCAGTTTGTTAGGGAACATTTCAGTGTATGTCATCACACTGTCTACACTTAAAGAGGAGTGACAGAAACCTATATTTAGCCGTTTTGTGAAAAATACAAGCCAGTTATATTTAGCTTATATTTTAGCTTTCCGTCTTTGTGCCATGCAGAGATGCCAAGGCCTGTGTTGTCCACGGTGGAGAGCTGAAGGACATGACCCCCGAAGAGTTGGATGACATCCTGAAGCATCACACTGAGATTGTGTTTGCCAGAACTTCTCCTCAGCAGAAACTGATTATTGTGGAGGGTTGCCAGCGTCAGGTACTATTGAGTTAATTAATCCATGCTTATGAGTCAGTCAGGATCATTGCATCTTTCGTTGCTAAGATCTTTAACCTCTACAGGATTGGTGGGTTCCCCATGGGATGGTTGAGCTAACATAGGCTAACGAGATTAGCAAGAGGTTGTAAGTAACAAGAACATTTCCAAGGACATAGACATATCTGATATTGGCAGAAAGCTTACATTTTTGTTAATCTAACTACACTGTCCAATTTACAGTAGCTATTACAATGAAATAATACCATGCTATTGTTTGAGGATAGCGCACAGTTATGAACTTGAAAGTTATTATTAAACCATTATTAGGCACATTTGGGCAGTCATATACAGCATTTTAAACAAAAATACCATGGTTCATTTGATCAGTCTAAAACTTTGCACATACAATGCTGCCATCTAATGGCCAAAATCAAAATTGCGACTGGGCTAGAATAATACATTATGGCCTTTCTCTTGCATTTCAAAGATGGTGGTGCGAAAAAATACCAAAAATGCATGTTTTTTTCTTTGTATTATCTTTTACCAGATCGAATGTGTTATATTCTCCTGCATTCATTTCACATTTCCACAAACTTCAAAGTGTTTCCTTTCAAATTGTATCAAGAATATGCATATCCTTGCTTCCGGTCCTGAGCTACAGGCAGTTAGATTTGGGTATGTCATTTTAGGCAAAAATTGAAAAAAGGGTCCGATCCTACTAAACACCTCTCTTACTTATCCACAGGGGGCCATTGTGGCTGTGACAGGCGATGGTGTGAACGATTCCCCTGCTCTGAGGAAGGCTGACATCGGTGTTGCTATGGGTATCGCTGGATCTGACGTCTCCAAGCAGGCTGCAGACATGATCCTCCTGGATGACAACTTTGCCTCCATCGTGACTGGTGTTGAAGAGGGTATGAGGAGCTCTGCCGATGATTATCAATCTGCTGTGTCTTTCCATCCTTCTGTCATCACCCTGACTATCCCGTCCATCCTCTATTTCCCCCCAGGCCGTCTGATCTTTGACAACTTGAAGAAGTCCATCACCTACACCCTGTCCAGTAAAATTCCAGAGATGACCCCCTTCCTCTTCTTGCTCCTCGCCAACATTCCACTGGCCCTAGGGACCGTCACCATCCTCTGCATCGACCTGGGAACTGACATGGTGGGTCTTTCAGATGTGGATATTCCTCCTTGGTGAACAATCTGTCAATGTGTTCTGGTGCATCACCACAAACAATATCCGTGGTCATTTCAGAGGTTGTTCAGAAGATATTCTCACAAACATCGAAGTGACCAACGATATGTTTCTAATTCGGGTGATCTTTTCCCATTGTTACCTTCAAGATCCCCGCTATCTCCCTGGCCTATGAACAAGCTGAGAATGACATCATGAAGAGACAGCCACGGAACCCCAAAACAGACCGACTGGTGAACGAGAGACTCATTAGTGTGGCCTATGGTCAATTTGGTAAGGCTTCTGTTTTGCCTTTATGAGTTGTATGTTGACCAGTCTGTTTCATAGCACATTTACAATCTGATCAATGTGTCTTCAATGACAAAATACTTGGTCAAACTTTATTAGGATAGTCCATCTGTATTATCAACAAAACATCATACTATCAACAGACTAACAGTTGATTAGCAACTGCTTGTTAGGGTAAGGGTTAGGGTAAGGGTTAGGGTAAGGTAAAGTTATGGTTAGGACTAGGGTTAGTAGATAGTTAGTTGAAATGTTACTGATGTTAGTCCATCTGTGGATGCTCTACAGACTATCCAAATAAAGTGTTACCAAATGCTCTCCTCCTTTTTCCTCTTCACAGGAGTGATGCTGGCCGCAGCCGGCTTCTTCACATACTTTGTAATCATGGCTGAGAACGGGTTCTATCCCATGGATTTGCTAGGAATCCGTTTGGACTGGGAAAACCAGTATATCAACGACTTGGAGGACAGCTACGGCCAGCAGTGGGTGAGTACTGCTACTGAGTACTGCTATCTTACTAACGGATTCATAGAAATAGAATGAATAGAAAGGGCATCTCCATTCAAGTCAATGATGGCATAATGGATGGGCTGGCATCAGTTTACCAGTCAAATTGGCAGGTTTATAGCTCATAGCCTGTTCTATTACATTTATATGAAGGGATTAGCATTATCCTTGTTTTGAGTACCTTCTTGTGTGATGAGTTCTCCATTTGAACTTTTTCAGTCTCTCCCATTTTTTAGATTTTGTTCATTCCACTAAGTTTATTCCATCAGGAAATTCAAGGAAACTAAATAAATCAATAAATGTGATATAGTATTAAAAAAAGTTTGGAAGTCATGGCTGGGATTATGGATCAGGGTTGTTGCACAGCTTGCATTTCAGATAGTCAGTGGACGAACAGTCACTGCCAGAGAGACAGGTCTGTAGCCTCGGCCCTGCACCACACAACCCCCAACGTCCTCTCCATGCTTTGGGCTTCGTAGACAGCTTGCTACTATTCCTCCATTTGTGCACTTGTGGATTCCACTGCTGTCGCTTGCTCACATTCTCACCACACATTTAGTAACATTGTAATAAACACGTCCCCCCTTCTCCCCTCTGTTTCCCTATCTACCCACATCTCTCCCCCTCTTGCTCCCCCCCTCTCGCTCTCTCTCTCTCTCTCTCTCCCCCTCTCTCTCCCCCCCCCTCTCTCCCTCTCTGCCCCCCTCTTGCCCCCCCCTCCTCTCTCTCTCTCTCTCTCTCTCTCTCCCTCTCTCTCTCCCCCTCTTGCTCCCCCCCTCGCGCTCTCTCTCTCCCCCTCTATCTCTCTCTCTCTCCCCCCTCTCTCTCTCTCTCTCTCCCCTTATCCTTCAGACATATGAGAGCAGAAAGATAATTGAGTTCACCTGCCACACAGCGTACTTCGCCGCTGTTGTGATTGCACAGTGGGCCGTTTTGATCGTCTGTAAGACCAGGAAGAACTCCTTCTTTCAGCAGGGACTAATGAAGTAAGTACACACATCGATCTCCGTGGTCTGGGTCCTAAGACACACACATTCATACACACACACACACATTCATACACACACACACACGTTCATACAGCCCTGCGACTCACTTCAAAAATCAATATCCACCCTGTTGGTTTTAAATCCATCAAAATTAATTTGTTTTTCCTCCCACCTCAGGAACCGTGTTCTCATCTTCGGACTTTGTTCAGAATCCGCCCTGGCTCTCTTCCTGTCCTACTGCCCTGGAATGGACGTTGCCATCAGAATGTACCCACTCAAGTGAGCAATAGACCCTTCAGATTATATTATGCTCTTCTGTATACCAACTTGGAACAAAGGTCACCCTCTGTTTTAAAAGATGAGGTGGAAAATGGGTGGATATTATAAAGGGCGGAAACTACTGCGGTCTCACAGGATCAATACGCAGCTCCAGTGTAATGGAGTTTACTACCCAACCAAGGGAGAATACGCAGCTCCCAGATTTACGCTCAATTTATTTTATTTTTTATTTTCCTTCCCTCTTTCCACTTGTCTTTCATTCACTTTTACCTCAAATCTTTTTATTTTCTATTTCCTTGTCTTTTTCCTCAGGCCTTTCTGGTGGGTATGTGCCTTTCCCTACACCCTGCTCATCTTCATCTATGATGAGGTTAGAAAATACATCATGCGATGGAACACAGGAGGTAAGTGCTCAGGGTCTACAGACGACAACAAGTTTTTAAGTTAACGCCGACAATTGGCCGTCACTGTCAATTATTGTACAAGAACATGACAATGACATGTAAGATTGGGAGTGCGGTATTTTATCATTTGTCTCGTGGAGATTTGCAGTGTGGCAAGATGAAATCGAACTAATTTGTTTCTTCTCTCGGGAATTGTCTCTTCTTTCAGGTTGGGTGTACCAAGAGACATACTATTGAGACAAAGAGGCCATCCCAGAATCACTCAATGTCACTCTGCTGCAGTATTGCCTTATAATAAAATTGTTCATTTTTACAATGATATTAAACCCATTTGCCTTTGATAGACAATTCTCTGACCTTTCTTGATAGTCTGTTCCTGTTGCTCTTTAAGAGTCTCGGTTGCACTTTACTATTCATCTTTTTAAACACGAAAGAGGAGCATCGCACATCCAACACCAGATCACCCTAAAAAACGTTGGGTCCTGTAGCTTTATCCAACACGGATTGATCTGAAATGAGCAGCAAAGACAACAGGTCACAATGTCAACAGTAGCCTATCCCTGGGAAATGCGTTTAGGTCTACCTTTACTTGTAAATGAAGTCCATCCGTCTGTCCTTACATTAGAAAATGCTTCAATCAAATCGTTCTGTGTTTTGTTTGATGTAGGCCTATCCGAAAAACACGGTGGAAGTGTCTGGGTTCATCATTACTCCTAAATGCTTACTCTTTTTTCCTTAAGCATGTCTTTCTTCAAAATGTCACTGTTTTCCTTTAGGCTACCGAAACATGAGAATAACTGGTTATTAGCCTATACGAACTTGTAAAATGCAGTCAGTGTGTGTGAGAAACAAACTGTGAAAAAGAGTGTCACCATGTGGTGGTCTCTGATAAAGGTGCTGGTTTAGATTATAGGTACAACTGTCACAGCGTCCCGGTTAGAGGACGGAAATGACCGGTAGTTTCAATTTGTTCATGTCACATGCACAAGTACATTAAAATGCCTTTCCTTCAAGCTCTAACCTCAGCAATGCAGTAATCAATAACAATGTAATACTACAAATAAAAAGGTAGAACAAAAACACACAAGATATAAAAAGAAGAAAGAACACAAAGTAAGTAAGTGTACTATATACAGGGTCAGTTCCAGTACCATATGTGTAGGGATACTGGTTCAATAGAGACAAAGTAAGTAAGTGTACTATATACAGGGTCAGTTCCAGTACCATATGTGTAGGGATACTGGTTCAATAGAGACAAAGTAAGTAAGTGTACTATATACAGGGTCAGTTCCAGTACCATATGTGTAGGGATACTGGTTCAATAGAGACAAAGTAAGTAAGTGTACTATATACAGGGTCAGTTCCAGTACCATATGTGTAGGGATACTGGTTCAATAGAGACAAAGTAAGTAAGTGTACTATATACAGGGTCAGTTCCAGTACCATATGTGTAGGGATACTGGTTCAATAGAGACAAAGTAAGTAAGTGTACTATATACAGGGTCAGTTCCAGTACCATATGTGTAGGGATACTGGTTCAATAGAGACAAAGTAAGTAAGTGTACTATATACAGGGTCAGTTCCAGTACCATATGTGTAGGGATACTGGTTCAATAGAGACAAAGTAAGTAAGTGTACTATATACAGGGTCAGTTCCAGTACCATATGTGTAGGGATACTGGTTCAATAGAGACAAAGTAGAGACAAAGTAAGTGTACTATATACAGGGTCAGTTCCAGTACCATATGTGTAGGGATACTGGTTCAATAGAGACAAAGTAAGTAAGTGTACTATATACAGGGTCAGTTCCAGTACCATATGTGTAGGGATACTGGTTCAATAGAGACAAAGTAAGTAAGTGTACTATATACAGGGTCAGTTCCAGTACCATATGTGTAGGGATACTGGTTCAATAGAGACAAAGTAAGTAAGTGTACTATATACAGGGTCAGTTCCAGTACCATATGTGTAGGGATACTGGTTCAATAGAGACAAAGTAAGTAAGTGTACTATATACAGGGTCAGTTCCAGTACCATATGTGTAGGGATACTGGTTCAATAGAGACAAAGTAAGTAAGTGTACTATATACAGGGTCAGTTCCAGTACCATATGTGTAGGGATACTGGTTCAATAGAGACAAAGTAAGTAAGTGTACTATATACAGGGTCAGTTCCAGTACCATATGTGTAGGGATACTGGTTCAATAGAGACAAAGTAAGTAAGTGTACTATATACAGGGTCAGTTCCAGTACCATATGTGTAGGGATACTGGTTCAATAGAGACAAAGTAAGTAAGTGTACTATATACAGGGTCAGTTCCAGTACCATATGTGTAGGGATACTGGTTCAATAGAGACAAAGTAAGTAAGTGTACTATATACAGGGTCAGTTCCAGTACCATATGTGTAGGGATACTGGTTCAATAGAGACAAAGTAAGTAAGTGTACTATATACAGGGTCAGTTCCAGTACCATATGTGTAGGGATACTGGTTCAATAGAGACAAAGTAAGTAAGTGTACTATATACAGGGTCAGTTCCAGTACCATATGTGTAGGGATACTGGTTCAATAGAGACAAAGTAAGTAAGTGTACTATATACAGGGTCAGTTCCAGTACCATATGTGTAGGGATACTGGTTCAATAGAGACAAAGTAAGTAAGTGTACTATATACAGGGTCAGTTCCAGTACCATATGTGTAGGGATACTGGTTCAATAGAGACAAAGTAAGTAAGTGTACTATATACAGGGTCAGTTCCAGTACCATATGTGTAGGGATACTGGTTCAATAGAGACAAAGTAAGTAAGTGTACTATATACAGGGTCAGTTCCAGTACCATATGTGTAGGGATACTGGTTCAATAGAGACAAAGTAAGTAAGTGTACTATATACAGGGTCAGTTCCAGTACCATATGTGTAGGGATACTGGTTCAATAGAGACAAAGTAAGTAAGTGTACTATATACAGTTCCAGTACCATATGTGTAGGGATACTGGTTCAATAGAGACAAAGTAAGTAAGTGTACTATATACAGGGTCAGTTCCAGTACCATATGTGTAGGGATACTGGTTCAATAGAGACAAAGTAAGTAAGTGTACTATATACAGGGTCAGTTCCAGTACCATATGTGTAGGGATACTGGTTCAATAGAGACAAAGTAAGTAAGTGTACTATATACAGGGTCAGTTCCAGTACCATATGTGTAGGGATACTGGTTCAATAGAGACAAAGTAAGTAAGTGTACTATATACAGGGTCAGTTCCAGTACCATATGTGTAGGGATACTGGTTCAATAGAGACAAAGTAAGTAAGTGTACTATATACAGGGTCAGTTCCAGTACCATATGTGTAGGGATACTGGTTCAATAGAGACAAAGTAAGTAAGTGTACTATATACAGGGTCAGTTCCAGTACCATATGTGTAGGGATACTGGTTCAATAGAGACAAAGTAAGTAAGTGTACTATATACAGGGTCAGTTCCAGTACCATATGTGTAGGGATACTGGTTCAATAGAGACAAAGTAAGTAAGTGTACTATATACAGGGTCAGTTCCAGTACCATATGTGTAGGGATACTGGTTCAATAGAGACAAAGTAAGTAAGTGTACTATATACAGGGTCAGTTCCAGTACCATATGTGTAGGGATACTGGTTCAATAGAGACAAAGTAAGTAAGTGTACTATATACAGGGTCAGTTCCAGTACCATATGTGTAGGGATACTGGTTCAATAGAGACAAAGTAAGTAAGTGTACTATATACAGGGTCAGTTCCAGTACCATATGTGTAGGGATACTGGTTCAATAGAGACAAAGTAAGTAAGTGTACTATATACAGGGTCAGTTCCAGTACCATATGTGTAGGGATACTGGTTCAATAGAGACAAAGTAAGTAAGTGTACTATATACAGGGTCAGTTCCAGTACCATATGTGTAGGGATACTGGTTCAATAGAGACAAAGTAAGTAAGTGTACTATATACAGGGTCAGTTCCAGTACCATATGTGTAGGGATACTGGTTCAATAGAGACAAAGTAAGTAAGTGTACTATATACAGGGTCAGTTCCAGTACCATATGTGTAGGGATACTGGTTCAATAGAGACAAAGTAAGTAAGTGTACTATATACAGGGTCAGTTCCAGTACCATATGTGTAGGGATACTGGTTCAATAGAGACAAAGTAAGTAAGTGTACTATATACAGGGTCAGTTCCAGTACCATATGTGTAGGGATACTGGTTCAATAGAGACAAAGTAAGTAAGTGTACTATATACAGGGTCAGTTCCAGTACCATATGTGTAGGGATACTGGTTCAATAGAGACAAAGTAAGTAAGTGTACTATATACAGGGTCAGTTCCAGTACCATATGTGTAGGGATACTGGTTCAATAGAGACAAAGTAAGTAAGTGTACTATATACAGGGTCAGTTCCAGTACCATATGTGTAGGGATACTGGTTCAATAGAGACAAAGTAAGTAAGTGTACTATATACAGGGTCAGTTCCAGTACCATATGTGTAGGGATACTGGTTCAATAGAGACAAAGTAAGTAAGTGTACTATATACAGGGTCAGTTCCAGTACCATATGTGTAGGGATACTGGTTCAATAGAGACAAAGTAAGTAAGTGTACTATATACAGGGTCAGTTCCAGTACCATATGTGTAGGGATACTGGTTCAATAGAGACAAAGTAAGTAAGTGTACTATATACAGGGTCAGTTCCAGTACCATATGTGTAGGGATACTGGTTCAATAGAGACAAAGTAAGTAAGTGTACTATATACAGGGTCAGTTCCAGTACCATATGTGTAGGGATACTGGTTCAATAGAGACAAAGTAAGTAAGTGTACTATATACAGGGTCAGTTCCAGTACCATATGTGTAGGGATACTGGTTCAATAGAGACAAAGTAAGTAAGTGTACTATATACAGGGTCAGTTCCAGTACCATATGTGTAGGGATACTGGTTCAATAGAGACAAAGTAAGTAAGTGTACTATATACAGGGTCAGTTCCAGTACCATATGTGTAGGGATACTGGTTCAATAGAGACAAAGTAAGTAAGTGTACTATATACAGGGTCAGTTCCAGTACCATATGTGTAGGGATACTGGTTCAATAGAGACAAAGTAAGTAAGTGTACTATATACAGGGTCAGTTCCAGTACCATATGTGTAGGGATACTGGTTCAATAGAGACAAAGTAAGTAAGTGTACTATATACAGGGTCAGTTCCAGTACCATATGTGTAGGGATACTGGTTCAATAGAGACAAAGTAAGTAAGTGTACTATATACAGGGTCAGTTCCAGTACCATATGTGTAGGGATACTGGTTCAATAGAGACAAAGTAAGTAAGTGTACTATATACAGGGTCAGTTCCAGTACCATATGTGTAGGGATACTGGTTCAATAGAGACAAAGTAAGTAAGTGTACTATATACAGGGTCAGTTCCAGTACCATATGTGTAGGGATACTGGTTCAATAGAGACAAAGTAAGTAAGTGTACTATATACAGGGTCAGTTCCAGTACCATATGTGTAGGGATACTGGTTCAATAGAGACAAAGTAAGTAAGTGTACTATATACAGGGTCAGTTCCAGTACCATATGTGTAGGGATACTGGTTCAATAGAGACAAAGTAAGTAAGTGTACTATATACAGGGTCAGTTCCAGTACCATATGTGTAGGGATACTGGTTCAATAGAGACAAAGTAAGTAAGTGTACTATATACAGGGTCAGTTCCAGTACCATATGTGTAGGGATACTGGTTCAATAGAGACAAAGTAAGTAAGTGTACTATATACAGGGTCAGTTCCAGTACCATATGTGTAGGGATACTGGTTCAATAGAGACAAAGTAAGTAAGTGTACTATATACAGGGTCAGTTCCAGTACCATATGTGTAGGGATACTGGTTCAATAGAGACAAAGTAAGTAAGTGTACTATATACAGGGTCAGTTCCAGTACCATATGTGTAGGGATACTGGTTCAATAGAGACAAAGTAAGTAAGTGTACTATATACAGGGTCAGTTCCAGTACCATATGTGTAGGGATACTGGTTCAATAGAGACAAAGTAAGTAAGTGTACTATATACAGGGTCAGTTCCAGTACCATATGTGTAGGGATACTGGTTCAATAGAGACAAAGTAAGTAAGTGTACTATATACAGGGTCAGTTCCAGTACCATATGTGTAGGGATACTGGTTCAATAGAGACAAAGTAAGTAAGTGTACTATATACAGGGTCAGTTCCAGTACCATATGTGTAGGGATACTGGTTCAATAGAGACAAAGTAAGTAAGTGTACTATATACAGGGTCAGTTCCAGTACCATATGTGTAGGGATACTGGTTCAATAGAGACAAAGTAAGTAAGTGTACTATATACAGGGTCAGTTCCAGTACCATATGTGTAGGGATACTGGTTCAATAGAGACAAAGTAAGTAAGTGTACTATATACAGGGTCAGTTCCAGTACCATATGTGTAGGGATACTGGTTCAATAGAGACAAAGTAAGTAAGTGTACTATATACAGGGTCAGTTCCAGTACCATATGTGTAGGGATACTGGTTCAATAGAGACAAAGTAAGTAAGTGTACTGGTATATACAGGGTCAGTTCCAGTACCATATGTGTAGGGATACTGGTTCAATAGAGACAAAGTAAGTAAGTGTACTATATACAGGGTCAGTTCCAGTACCATATGTGTAGGGATACTGGTTCAATAGAGACAAAGTAAGTAAGTGTACTATATACAGGGTCAGTTCCAGTACCATATGTGTAGGGATACTGGTTCAATAGAGACAAAGTAAGTAAGTGTACTATATACAGGGTCAGTTCCAGTACCATATGTGTAGGGATACTGGTTCAATAGAGACAAAGTAAGTAAGTGTACTATATACAGGGTCAGTTCCAGTACCATATGTGTAGGGATACTGGTTCAATAGAGACAAAGTAAGTAAGTGTACTATATACAGGGTCAGTTCCAGTACCATATGTGTAGGGATACTGGTTCAATAGAGACAAAGTAAGTAAGTGTACTATATACAGGGTCAGTTCCAGTACCATATGTGTAGGGATACTGGTTCAATAGAGACAAAGTAAGTAAGTGTACTATATACAGGGTCAGTTCCAGTACCATATGTGTAGGGATACTGGTTCAATAGAGACAAAGTAAGTAAGTGTACTATATACAGGGTCAGTTCCAGTACCATATGTGTAGGGATACTGGTTCAATAGAGACAAAGTAAGTAAGTGTACTATATACAGGGTCAGTTCCAGTACCATATGTGTAGGGATACTGGTTCAATAGAGACAAAGTAAGTAAGTGTACTATATACAGGGTCAGTTCCAGTACCATATGTGTAGGGATACTGGTTCAATAGAGACAAAGTAAGTAAGTGTACTATATACAGGGTCAGTTCCAGTACCATATGTGTAGGGATACTGGTTCAATAGAGACAAAAAGTAAGGGTCAGTTCCAGTATAGTAGGGATACTATATACAGGGTCAGTTCCAGTACCATATGTGTAGGGATACTGGTTCAATAGAGACAAAGTAAGTAAGTGTACTATATACAGGGTCAGTTCCAGTACCATATGTGTAGGGATACTGGTTCAATAGAGACAAAGTAAGTAAGTGTACTATATACAGGGTCAGTTCCAGTACCATATGTGTAGGGATACTGGTTCAATAGAGACAAAGTAAGTAAGTGTACTATATACAGGGTCAGTTCCAGTACCATATGTGTAGGGATACTGGTTCAATAGAGACAAAGTAAGTAAGTGTACTATATACAGGGTCAGTTCCAGTACCATATGTGTAGGGATACTGGTTCAATAGAGACAAAGTAAGTAAGTGTACTATATACAGGGTCAGTTCCAGTACCATATGTGTAGGGATACTGGTTCAATAGAGACAAAGTAAGTAAGTGTACTATATACAGGGTCAGTTCCAGTACCATATGTGTAGGGATACTGGTTCAATAGAGACAAAGTAAGTAAGTGTACTATATACAGGGTCAGTTCCAGTACCATATGTGTAGGGATACTGGTTCAATAGAGACAAAGTAAGTAAGTGTACTATATACAGGGTCAGTTCCAGTACCATATGTGTAGGGATACTGGTTCAATAGAGGGACAAAGTAAGTAAGTGTACTATATACAGGGTCAGTTCCAGTACCATATGTGTAGGGATACTGGTTCAATAGAGACAAAGTAAGTAAGTGTACTATATACAGGGTCAGTTCCAGTACCATATGTGTAGGGATACTGGTTCAATAGAGACAAAGTAAGTAAGTGTACTATATACAGGGTCAGTTCCAGTACCATATGTGTAGGGATACTGGTTCAATAGAGACAAAGTAAGTAAGTGTACTATATACAGGGTCAGTTCCAGTACCATATGTGTAGGGATACTGGTTCAATAGAGACAAAGTAAGTAAGTGTACTATATACAGGGTCAGTTCCAGTACCATATGTGTAGGGATACTGGTTCAATAGAGACAAAGTAAGTAAGTGTACTATATACAGGGTCAGTTCCAGTACCATATGTGTAGGGATACTGGTTCAATAGAGACAAAGTAAGTAAGTGTACTATATACAGGGTCAGTTCCAGTACCATATGTGTAGGGATACTGGTTCAATAGAGACAAAGTAAGTAAGTGTACTATATACAGGGTCAGTTCCAGTACCATATGTGTAGGGATACTGGTTCAATAGAGACAAAGTAAGTAAGTGTACTATATACAGGGTCAGTTCCAGTACCATATGTGTAGGGATACTGGTTCAATAGAGACAAAGTAAGTAAGTGTACTATATACAGGGTCAGTTCCAGTACCATATGTGTAGGGATACTGGTTCAATAGAGACAAAGTAAGTAAGTGTACTATATACAGGGTCAGTTCCAGTACCATATGTGTAGGGATACTGGTTCAATAGAGACAAAGTAAGTAAGTGTACTATATACAGGGTCAGTTCCAGTACCATATGTGTAGGGATACTGGTTCAATAGAGACAAAGTAAGTAAGTGTACTATATACAGGGTCAGTTCCAGTACCATATGTGTAGGGATACTGGTTCAATAGAGACAAAGTAAGTAAGTGTACTATATACAGGGTCAGTTCCAGTACCATATGTGTAGGGATACTGGTTCAATAGAGACAAAGTAAGTAAGTGTACTATATACAGGGTCAGTTCCAGTACCATATGTGTAGGGATACTGGTTCAATAGAGACAAAGTAAGTAAGTGTACTATATACAGGGTCAGTTCCAGTACCATATGTGTAGGGATACTGGTTCAATAGAGACAAAGTAAGTAAGTGTACTATATACAGGGTCAGTTCCAGTACCATATGTGTAGGGATACTGGTTCAATAGAGACAAAGTAAGTAAGTGTACTATATACAGGGTCAGTTCCAGTACCATATGTGTAGGGATACTGGTTCAATAGAGACAAAGTAAGTAAGTGTACTATATACAGGGTCAGTTCCAGTACCATATGTGTAGGGATACTGGTTCAATAGAGACAAAGTAAGTAAGTGTACTATATACAGGGTCAGTTCCAGTACCATATGTGTAGGGATACTGGTTCAATAGAGACAAAGTAAGTAAGTGTACTATATACAGGGTCAGTTCCAGTACCATATGTGTAGGGATACTGGTTCAATAGAGACAAAGTAAGTAAGTGTACTATATACAGGGTCAGTTCCAGTACCATATGTGTAGGGATACTGGTTCAATAGAGACAAAGTAAGTAAGTGTACTATATACAGGGTCAGTTCCAGTACCATATGTGTAGGGATACTGGTTCAATAGAGACAAAGTAAGTAAGTGTACTATATACAGGGTCAGTTCCAGTACCATATGTGTAGGGATACTGGTTCAATAGAGACAAAGTAAGTAAGTGTACTATATACAGGGTCAGTTCCAGTACCATATGTGTAGGGATACTGGTTCAATAGAGACAAAGTAAGTAAGTGTACTATATACAGGGTCAGTTCCAGTACCATATGTGTAGGGATACTGGTTCAATAGAGACAAAGTAAGTAAGTGTACTATATACAGGGTCAGTTCCAGTACCATATGTGTAGGGATACTGGTTCAATAGAGACAAAGTAAGTAAGTGTACTATATACAGGGTCAGTTCCAGTACCATATGTGTAGGGATACTGGTTCAATAGAGACAAAGTAAGTAAGTGTACTATATACAGGGTCAGTTCCAGTACCATATGTGTAGGGATACTGGTTCAATAGAGACAAAGTAAGTAAGTGTACTATATACAGGGTCAGTTCCAGTACCATATGTGTAGGGATACTGGTTCAATAGAGACAAAGTAAGTAAGTGTACTATATACAGGGTCAGTTCCAGTACCATATGTGTAGGGATACTGGTTCAATAGAGACAAAGTAAGTAAGTGTACTATATACAGGGTCAGTTCCAGTACCATATGTGTAGGGATACTGGTTCAATAGAGACAAAGTAAGTAAGTGTACTATATACAGGGTCAGTTCCAGTACCATATGTGTAGGGATACTGGTTCAATAGAGACAAAGTAAGTAAGTGTACTATATACAGGGTCAGTTCCAGTACCATATGTGTAGGGATACTGGTTCAATAGAGACAAAGTAAGTAAGTGTACTATATACAGGGTCAGTTCCAGTACCATATGTGTAGGGATACTGGTTCAATAGAGACAAAGTAAGTAAGTGTACTATATACAGGGTCAGTTCCAGTACCATATGTGTAGGGATACTGGTTCAATAGAGACAAAGTAAGTAAGTGTACTATATACAGGGTCAGTTCCAGTACCATATGTGTAGGGATACTGGTTCAATAGAGACAAAGTAAGTAAGTGTACTATATACAGGGTCAGTTCCAGTACCATATGTGTAGGGATACTGGTTCAATAGAGACAAAGTAAGTAAGTGTACTATATACAGGGTCAGTTCCAGTACCATATGTGTAGGGATACTGGTTCAATAGAGACAAAGTAAGTAAGTGTACTATATACAGGGTCAGTTCCAGTACCATATGTGTAGGGATACTGGTTCAATAGAGACAAAGTAAGTAAGTGTACTATATACAGGGTCAGTTCCAGTACCATATGTGTAGGGATACTGGTTCAATAGAGACAAAGTAAGTAAGTGTACTATATACAGGGTCAGTTCCAGTACCATATGTGTAGGGATACTGGTTCAATAGAGACAAATAGAGACAAAGTAAGTAGGGAACTGGTGTACTATATACAGGGTCAGTTCCAGTACCATATGTGTAGGGATACTGGTTCAATAGAGACAAAGTAAGTAAGTGTACTATATACAGGGTCAGTTCCAGTACCATATGTGTAGGGATACTGGTTCAATAGAGACAAAGTAAGTAAGTGTACTATATACAGGGTCAGTTCCAGTACCATATGTGTAGGGATACTGGTTCAATAGAGACAAAGTAAGTAAGTGTACTATATACAGGGTCAGTTCCAGTACCATATGTGTAGGGATACTGGTTCAATAGAGACAAAGTAAGTAAGTGTACTATATACAGGGTCAGTTCCAGTACCATATGTGTAGGGATACTGGTTCAATAGAGACAAAGTAACTGGTAGAGACAAAGTGTACTATATACAGGGTCAGTTCCAGTACCATATGTGTAGGGATACTGGTTCAATAGAGACAAAGTAAGTAAGTGTACTATATACAGGGTCAGTTCCAGTACCATATGTGTAGGGATACTGGTTCAATAGAGACAAAGTAAGTAAGTGTACTATATACAGGGTCAGTTCCAGTACCATATGTGTAGGGATACTGGTTCAATAGAGACAAAGTAAGTAAGTGTACTATATACAGGGTCAGTTCCAGTACCATATGTGTAGGGATACTGGTTCAATAGAGACAAAGTAAGTAAGTGTACTATATACAGGGTCAGTTCCAGTACCATATGTGTAGGGATACTGGTTCAATAGAGACAAAGTAAGTAAGTGTACTATATACAGGGTCAGTTCCAGTACCATATGTGTAGGGATACTGGTTCAATAGAGACAAAGTAAGTAAGTGTACTATATACAGGGTCAGTTCCAGTACCATATGTGTAGGGATACTGGTTCAATAGAGACAAAGTAAGTAAGTGTACTATATACAGGGTCAGTTCCAGTACCATATGTGTAGGGATACTGGTTCAATAGAGACAAAGTAAGTAAGTGTACTATATACAGGGTCAGTTCCAGTACCATATGTGTAGGGATACTGGTTCAATAGAGACAAAGTAAGTAAGTGTACTATATACAGGGTCAGTTCCAGTACCATATGTGTAGGGATACTGGTTCAATAGAGACAAAGTAAGTAAGTGTACTATATACATGTGTAGGGGGTCAGTTCCAGTACCATATGTGTAGGGATACTGGTTCAATAGAGACAAAGTAAGTAAGTGTACTATATACAGGGTCAGTTCCAGTACCATATGTGTAGGGATACTGGTTCAATAGAGACAAAGTAAGTAAGTGTACTATATACAGGGTCAGTTCCAGTACCATAGAGACAAATGTGTGTAGGGATACTGGTTCAATAGAGACAAAGTAAGTAAGTGTACTATATACAGGGTCAGTTCCAGTACCATATGTGTAGGGATACTGGTTCAATAGAGACAAAGTAAGTAAGTGTACTATATACAGGGTCAGTTCCAGTACCATATGTGTAGGGATACTGGTTCAATAGAGACAAAGTAAGTAAGTGTACTATATACAGGGTCAGTTCCAGTACCATATGTGTAGGGATACTGGTTCAATAGAGACAAAGTAAGTAAGTGTACTATATACAGGGTCAGTTCCAGTACCATATGTGTAGGGATACTGGTTCAATAGAGACAAAGTAAGTAAGTGTACTATATACAGGGTCAGTTCCAGTACCATATGTGTAGGGATACTGGTTCAATAGAGACAAAGTAAGTAAGTGTACTATATACAGGGTCAGTTCCAGTACCATATGTGTAGGGATACTGGTTCAATAGAGACAAAGTAAGTAAGTGTACTATATACAGGGTCAGTTCCAGTACCATATGTGTAGGGATACTGGTTCAATAGAGACAAAGTAAGTAAGTGTACTATATACAGGGTCAGTTCCAGTACCATATGTGTAGGGATACTGGTTCAATAGAGACAAAGTAAGTAAGTGTACTATATACAGGGTCAGTTCCAGTACCATATGTGTAGGGATACTGGTTCAATAGAGACAAAGTAAGTAAGTGTACTATATACAGGGTCAGTTCCAGTACCATATGTGTAGGGATACTGGTTCAATAGAGACAAAGTAAGTAAGTGTACTATATACAGGGTCAGTTCCAGTACCATATGTGTAGGGATACTGGTTCAATAGACTGGACAAAGTAAGTAAGTGTACTATATACAGGGTCAGTTCCAGTACCATATGTGTAGGGATACTGGTTCAATAGAGACAAAGTAAGTAAGTGTACTATATACAGGGTCAGTTCCAGTACCATATGTGTAGGGATACTGGTTCAATAGAGACAAAGTAAGTAAGTGTACTATATACAGGGTCAGTTCCAGTACTATATACAGGGTCAGTTCCAGTACCATATGTGTAGGGATACTGGTTCAATAGAGACAAAGTAAGTAAGTGTACTATATACAGGGTCAGTTCCAGTACCATATGTGTAGGGATACTGGTTCAATAGAGACAAAGTAAGTAAGTGTACTATATACAGGGTCAGTTCCAGTACCATATGTGTAGGGATACTGGTTCAATAGAGACAAAGTAAGTAAGTGTACTATATACAGGGTCAGTTCCAGTACCATATGTGTAGGGATACTGGTTCAATAGAGACAAAGTAAGTAAGTGTACTATATACAGGGTCAGTTCCAGTACCATATGTGTAGGGATACTGGTTCAATAGAGACAAAGTAAGTAAGTGTACTATATACAGGGTCAGTTCCAGTACCATATGTGTAGGGATACTGGTTCAATAGAGACAAAGTAAGTAAGTGTACTATATACAGGGTCAGTTCCAGTACCATATGTGTAGGGATACTGGTTCAATAGAGACAAAGTAAGTAAGTGTACTATATACAGGGTCAGTTCCAGTACCATATGTGTAGGGATACTGGTTCAATAGAGACAAAGTAAGTAAGTGTACTATATACAGGGTCAGTTCCAGTACCATATGTGTAGGGATACTGGTTCAATAGAGACAAAGTAAGTAAGTGTACTATATACAGGGTCAGTTCCAGTACCATATGTGTAGGGATACTGGTTCAATAGAGACAAAGTAAGTAAGTGTACTATATACAGGGTCAGTTCCAGTACCATATGTGTAGGGATACTGGTTCAATAGAGACAAAGTAAGTAAGTGTACTATATACAGGGTCAGTTCCAGTACCATATGTGTAGGGATACTGGTTCAATAGAGACAAAGTAAGTAAGTGTACTATATACAGGGTCAGTTCCAGTACCATATGTGTAGGGATACTGGTTCAATAGAGACAAAGTAAGTAAGTGTACTATATACAGGGTCAGTTCCAGTACCATATGTGTAGGGATACTGGTTCAATAGAGACAAAGTAAGTAAGTGTACTATATACAGGGTCAGTTCCAGTACCATATGTGTAGGGATACTGGTTCAATAGAGACAAAGTAAGTAAGTGTACTATATACAGGGTCAGTTCCAGTACCATATGTGTAGGGATACTGGTTCAATAGAGACAAAGTAAGTAAGTGTACTATATACAGGGTCAGTTCCAGTACCATATGTGTAGGGATACTGGTTCAATAGAGACAAAGTAAGTAAGTGTACTATATACAGGGTCAGTTCCAGTACCATATGTGTAGGGATACTGGTTCAATAGAGACAAAGTAAGTAAGTGTACTATATACAGGGTCAGTTCCAGTACCATATGTGTAGGGATACTGGTTCAATAGAGACAAAGTAAGTAAGTGTACTATATACAGGGTCAGTTCCAGTACCATATGTGTAGGGATACTGGTTCAATAGAGACAAAGTAAGTAAGTGTACTATATACAGGGTCAGTTCCAGTACCATATGTGTAGGGATACTGGTTCAATAGAGACAAAGTAAGTAAGTGTACTATATACAGGGTCAGTTCCAGTACCATATGTGTAGGGATACTGGTTCAATAGAGACAAAGTAAGTAAGTGTACTATATACAGGGTCAGTTCCAGTACCATATGTGTAGGGATACTGGTTCAATAGAGACAAAGTAAGTAAGTGTACTATATACAGGGTCAGTTCCAGTACCATATGTGTAGGGATACTGGTTCAATAGAGACAAAGTAAGTAAGTGTACTATATACAGGGTCAGTTCCAGTACCATATGTGTAGGGATACTGGTTCAATAGAGACAAAGTAAGTAAGTGTACTATATACAGGGTCAGTTACCAGTACCATATGTGTAGGGATACTGGTTCAATAGAGACAAAGTAAGTAAGTGTACTATATACAGGGTCAGTTCCAGTACCATATGTGTAGGGATACTGGTTCAATAGAGACAAAGTAAGTAAGTGTACTATATACAGGGTCAGTTCCAGTACCATATGTGTAGGGATACTGGTTCAATAGAGACAAAGTAAGTAAGTGTACTATATACAGGGTCAGTTCCAGTACCATATGTGTAGGGATACTGGTTCAATAGAGACAAAGTAAGTAAGTGTACTATATACAGGGTCAGTTCCAGTACCATATGTGTAGGGATACTGGTTCAATAGAGACAAAGTAAGTAAGTGTACTATATACAGGGTCAGTTCCAGTACCATATGTGTAGGGATACTGGTTCAATAGAGACAAAGTAAGTAAGTGTACTATATACAGGGTCAGTTCCAGTACCATATGTGTAGGGATACTGGTTCAATAGAGACAAAGTAAGTAAGTGTACTATATACAGGGTCAGTTCCAGTACCATATGTGTAGGGATACTGGTTCAATAGAGACAAAGTAAGTAAGTGTACTATATACAGGGTCAGTTCCAGTACCATATGTGTAGGGATACTGGTTCAATAGAGACAAAGTAAGTAAGTGTACTATATACAGGGTCAGTTCCAGTACCATATGTGTAGGGATACTGGTTCAATAGAGACAGGTCAGTTCCAGATACTGGTTCAATAGAGGGACAAAGACAAAGTAAGTAAGTGTACTATATACAGGGTCAGTTCCAGTACCATATGTGTAGGGATACTGGTTCAATAGAGACAAAGTAAGTAAGTGTACTATATACAGGGTCAGTTCCAGTACCATATGTGTAGGGATACTGGTTCAATAGAGACAAAGTAAGTAAGTGTACTATATACAGGGTCAGTTCCAGTACCATATGTGTAGGGATACTGGTTCAATAGAGACAAAGTAAGTAAGTGTACTATATACAGGGTCAGTTCCAGTACCATATGTGTAGGGATACTGGTTCAATAGAGACAAAGTAAGTAAGTGTACTATATACAGGGTCAGTTCCAGTACCATATGTGTAGGGATACTGGTTCAATAGAGACAAAGTAAGTAAGTGTACTATATACAGGGTCAGTTCCAGTACCATATGTGTAGGGATACTGGTTCAATAGAGACAAAGTAAGTAAGTGTACTATATACAGGGTCAGTTCCAGTACCATATGTGTAGGGATACTGGTTCAATAGAGACAAAGTAAGTAAGTGTACTATATACAGGGTCAGTTCCAGTACCATATGTGTAGGGATACTGGTTCAATAGAGACAAAGTAAGTAAGTGTACTATATACAGGGTCAGTTCCAGTACCATATGTGTAGGGATACTGGTTCAATAGAGACAAAGTAAGTAAGTGTACTATATACAGGGTCAGTTCCAGTACCATATGTGTAGGGATACTGGTTCAATAGAGACAAAGTAAGTAAGTGTACTATATACAGGGTCAGTTCCAGTACCATATGTGTAGGGATACTGGTTCAATAGAGACAAAGTAAGTAAGTGTACTATATACAGGGTCAGTTCCAGTACCATATGTGTAGGGATACTGGTTCAATAGAGACAAAGTAAGTAAGTGTACTATATACAGGGTCAGTTCCAGTACCATATGTGTAGGGATACTGGTTCAATAGAGACAAAGTAGGGATACTGGTTCAATAGAGACAAAGTAAGTAAGTGTACTATATACAGGGTCAGTTCCAGTACCAAGTGTACTATATACAGGGTCAGTTCCAGTACCATATGTGTAGGGATACTGGTTCAATAGAGACAAAGTAAGTAAGTGTACTATATACAGGGTCAGTTCCAGTACCATATGTGTAGGGATACTGGTTCAATAGAGACAAAGTAAGTAAGTGTACTATATACAGGGTCAGTTCCAGTACCATATGTGTAGGGATACTGGTTCAATAGAGACAAAGTAAGTAAGTGTACTATATACAGGGTCAGTTCCAGTACCATATGTGTAGGGATACTGGTTCAATAGAGACAAAGTAAGTAAGTGTACTATATACAGGGTCAGTTCCAGTACCATATGTGTAGGGATACTGGTTCAATAGAGACAAAGTAAGTAAGTGTACTATATACAGGGTCAGTTCCAGTACCATATGTGTAGGGATACTGGTTCAATAGAGACAAAGTAAGTAAGTGTACTATATACAGGGTCAGTTCCAGTACCATATGTGTAGGGATACTGGTTCAATAGAGACAAAGTAAGTAAGTGTACTATATACAGGGTCAGTTCCAGTACCATATGTGTAGGGATACTGGTTCAATAGAGACAAAGTAAGTAAGTGTACTATATACAGGGTCAGTTCCAGTACCATATGTGTAGGGATACTGGTTCAATAGAGACAAAGTAAGTAAGTGTACTATATACAGGGTCAGTTCCAGTACCATATGTGTTCAATAGAGGGATACTGGTTCAATAGGGACTGGACAAAGTAAGTAAGTGTACTATATACAGGGTCAGTTCCAGTACCATATGTGTAGGGATACTGGTTCAATAGAGACAAAGTAAGTAAGTGTACTATATACAGGGTCAGTTCCAGTACCATATGTGTAGGGATACTGGTTCAATAGAGACAAAGTAAGTAAGTGTACTATATACAGGGTCAGTTCCAGTACCATATGTGTAGGGATACTGGTTCAATAGAGACAAAGTAAGTAAGTGTACTATATACAGGGTCAGTTCCAGTACCATATGTGTAGGGATACTGGTTCAATAGAGACAAAGTAAGTAAGTGTACTATATACAGGGTCAGTTCCAGTACCATATGTGTAGGGATACTGGTTCAATAGAGACAAAGTAAGTAAGTGTACTATATACAGGGTCAGTTCCAGTACCATATGTGTAGGGATACTGGTTCAATAGAGACAAAGTAAGTAAGTGTACTATATACAGGGTCAGTTCCAGTACCATATGTGTAGGGATACTGGTTCAATAGAGACAAAGTAAGTAAGTGTACTATATACAGGGTCAGTTCCAGTACCATATGTGTAGGGATACTGGTTCAATAGAGACAAAGTAAGTAAGTGTACTATATACAGGGTCAGTTCCAGTACCATATGTGTAGGGATACTGGTTCAATAGAGACAAAGTAAGTAAGTGTACTATATACAGGGTCAGTTCCAGTACCATATGTGTAGGGATACTGGATACTACCATATGTGTAGGGATACTGGTTCAATCAATAGAGACAAAGTAAGTAAGTGTACTATATACAGGGTCAGTTCCAGTACCATATGTGTAGGGATACTGGTTCAATAGAGACAAAGTAAGTAAGTGTACTATATACAGGGTCAGTTCCAGTACCATATGTGTAGGGATACTGGTTCAATAGAGACAAAGTAAGTAAGTGTACTATATACAGGGTCAGTTCCAGTACCATATGTGTAGGGATACTGGTTCAATAGAGACAAAGTAAGTAAGTGTACTATATACAGGGTCAGTTCCAGTACCATATGTGTAGGGATACTGGTTCAATAGAGACAAAGTAAGTAAGTGTACTATATACAGGGTCAGTTCCAGTACCATATGTGTAGGGATACTGGTTCAATAGAGACAAAGTAAGTAAGTGTACTATATACAGGGTCAGTTCCAGTACCATATGTGTAGGGATACTGGTTCAATAGAGACAAAGTAAGTAAGTGTACTATATACAGGGTCAGTTCCAGTACCATATGTGTAGGGATACTGGTTCAATAGAGACAAAGTAAGTAAGTGTACTATATACAGGGTCAGTTCCAGTACCATATGTGTAGGGATACTGGTTCAATAGAGACAAAGTAAGTAAGTGTACTATATACAGGGTCAGTTCCAGTACCATATGTGTAGGGATACTGGTTCAATAGAGACAAAGTAAGTAAGTGTACTATATACAGGGTCAGTTCCAGTACCATATGTGTAGGGATACTGGTTCAATAGAGACAAAGTAAGTAAGTGTACTATATACAGGGTCAGTTCCAGTACCATATGTGTAGGGATACTGGTTCAATAGAGGGACAAAGTAAGTAAGTGTACTATATACAGGGTCAGTTCCAGTACCATATGTGTAGGGATACTGGTTCAATAGAGACAAAGTAAGTAAGTGTACTATATACAGGGTCAGTTCCAGTACCATATGTGTAGGGATACTGGTTCAATAGAGACAAAGTAAGTAAGTGTACTATATACAGGGTCAGTTCCAGTACCATATGTGTAGGGATACTGGTTCAATAGAGACAAAGTAAGTAAGTGTACTATATACAGGGTCAGTTAGAGACCAGTCACCATATGTGTAGGGATACTGGTTCAATAGAGACAAAGTAAGTAAGTGTACTATATACAGGGTCAGTTCCAGTACCATATGTGTAGGGATACTGGTTCAATAGAGACAAAGTAAGTAAGTGTACTATATACAGGGTCAGTTCCAGTACCATATGTGTAGGGATACTGGTTCAATAGAGACAAAGTAAGTAAGTGTACTATATACAGGGTCAGTTCCAGTACCATATGTGTAGGGATACTGGTTCAATAGAGACAAAGTAAGTAAGTGTACTATATACAGGGTCAGTTCCAGTACCATATGTGTAGGGATACTGGTTCAATAGAGACAAAGTAAGTAAGTGTACTATATACAGGGTCAGTTCCAGTACCATATGTGTAGGGATACTGGTTCAATAGAGACAAAGTAAGTAAGTGTACTATATACAGGGTCAGTTCCAGTACCATATGTGTAGGGATACTGGTTCAATAGAGACAAAGTAAGTAAGTGTACTATATACAGGGTCAGTTCCAGTACCATATGTGTAGGGATACTGGTTCAATAGAGACAAAGTAAGTAAGTGTACTATATACAGGGTCAGTTCCAGTACCATATGTGTAGGGATACTGGTTCAATAGAGACAAAGTAAGTAAGTGTACTATATACAGGGTCAGTTCCAGTACCATATGTGTAGGGATACTGGTTCAATAGAGACAAAGTAAGTAAGTGTACTATATACAGGGTCAGTTCCAGTACCATATGTGTAGGGATACTGGTTCAATAGAGACAAAGTAAGTAAGTGTACTATATACAGGGTCAGTTCAGTACCATATGT
>NW_024609677.1:0-75000 GCF_018296145.1 Oncorhynchus tshawytscha
GTGCGTCTCGGACCATCCCACATTTGAAAAAGTCAGAGGTGGAGGGGCTGGCGTGATTGTTACACTTTGCTTGCCGATGCGAGGCTGGTTGGACGTACTGCAAACTCTTTAAAACAACGTTGGCGGCGGATTATGGTAGAGAAATTTAACATCAATTATCTGGCAACAGCTCTGGTGGACATTCCTGTAGTCACCATGCCAATTGCACACTCCCACAACTCGAGATGTTTGAGACAACTGCACATTTTAGAGTGGCAGGTTATTGTACCCAGCACAAGGTACACCAGTGTAATGATCATGCTGTTTAATCAGCTTCTTGATATGCCACACCTGTCAGTTAGATGGATTATCTTGGCAAAGGAGAAATGCTCACTAAGACATTTGTAAACAAACGTATGCACGACATTTCTGGGATCTTTCATTTCAGCTCATGAAAATGGGGACCAACACAATAAAAGAATACCTTACAGCACGACAGGGACTGTGAAGAGACATTTTTATGCATTTTGTATTATGTGATACGACTAATACTGTATGTGGTTGTCTCGCCTGGCTATCTTATTAAGATTAATGCACTAGCTATGGGCCACTCTGTTGAAGAGTGGTACTGAAGAGTGGTACTCAGTGATGTGTTCGATTTGCCGAAACAAAGTTAATTTCTTTGCCACATTTTGTGCAGTTGTACTTTAGTGCCTTACTGTCGCCAGGATGCATGTTTTGGAATACTTATATTCTGTACAGGATTCCTTTTCACTCTGTGACTTAGTTTAGTATATCAATTACAATGTTGTTGATCATCAGTCCTCTCCTGTCACAGCCATTAAAATCGGTAAATGTTTTAAAAAGTTACCATTGGCCACATGGTGAAATCCCTGAGCGTTTTCCTTTCTCTCCGGCAACTGAGTTAGGAAGGATGCCTGTATCTTTGTAGTGACTGGGCTTATTGATACACCATCCAAAGTGTAACTAATAACTTCACCATGATCAAAGGGATATTCAATGTCTGCTTTTTTTTTTAACCATCTACCAATAGGTGCTTTTCTTTGCAAGGCATTGTAAAACCGCCCTGGTCTTTGTGGTTGAATCTGTGTGAAATTCACTGCTCGACTAAGGGACCTTACAGATAATTGTATGTGTGGTGTACAGAGATGAGGTAGTCATTCAAAAGTCTTGTTCAACACCATTATTACACACAGAGTGAGTCTATGCAACTTATTATGTGAAATGTTAAGCACATCTTTACTCCTGAACTTGCCATAACAAAGGGGTTTAACACTTATTTGAGTAAATACATTTCAGCTTTATATTTTGTATTAATTTGTAAAACATAATACCACATTGACATTATGGGGTATTGTGTGTAGGCCAGTGACAAAAAAAAAAACTAAATTGAATCCATTTTAAATTCAGGCTGTAAGACAACAAATTGTGGAAAAAGTCAAGGGGTGAATACTTGGAGGCACTATTTTATTACAGACATACAGACTGGTCAATTAGGGGTGAATCTTAACTGCCAATTCAACAAATATGTTCCCTTGGTCTCCAATGACATCAATGCATGACTACCGGAAAATCACATAGGAGAAGTTAGGATTCTCCCTTCAGAGGATAGAGACAAAACAAAGCTGTATAACCTAGTGTTTCAATATTCAAACAAAATAAATATATTTAAATAATATTAAAATAGTAAATCATACTTGAGCAGCAGAACTTCAGCCATCATGGTGAAGAGGATGGAGAACCTCCTGAGGACTGTGAACATCGGCAGGCTGGTAGAGAGAACAATATCATCATCTATCCACTACCTCCAAAACAACACAGCTAGATGAAGCCTCAGAACCTACAGCCCCAACCTGCATCCCCAGATAACCCCAACCTATAACCATTCCATATAACCCCAAATATTACCAGAACATACAGTGCATTATTCAGACCCTTTATTTTCTCCACATTTTGTTATGTTACAGCCTTATTCTAAAATGAGTTTACCCCCTTTTCAATCTACACACAATACCCCATAATGAGAAAGCAAAAACAGGTTTTTAGACATGTTGGTATTAAAAATAAACAGAAATGCCTTATTTACATAAATATTTAGACACTTTACTCAGTACATTGTTGAAACACCTTTAGCAGCGATTACAGCCTCGAGTCTTCTTGGGTATGAAGATACAAACTTGGCACACCTGTATGTAGGGAGTTCCTCTCATTCTTCTCTGCAGATCTGCTCAACCTCTGTCAATTTGGATTGGTAGCATCACTGCACAGCTATCTTCACGTCTCTCCAGAGATCAGGTTCAAGTCCGGGCTCTGGCTGGGCCACTCAAGGACATTGAGACTTGTCCCAAAGCCACTGCTGCTGTGTCTTGGCGTCGTTGTCCTGTTGGAAGGTGAACCCTCACCCCAGTCTGAAGGTCCGGAGCACTCTGGAGCAGGTTTTCATCAAGGATCTCGGTACGATGCTCGGTTCGTCTTTCTCTCAATCATGACTAATCTCCCAGTCCCTGCTACTGAAAAACATTCCCACAGCACGATGCTGCCACCACCATGCTTCACTGTAGGGATGGTGCCAGGTTTCCTCCAGACATGACACTTGGCATTCAGGTCAAAGAGCTCAATCTTGGCTTCATCAGGCCAGAGAATCTTGTTTCTCATGGTCTTAGAGTCTTTAGGTGCCTTTTGGCAAACTCCAAGCAGGCTGTTGTGCCTTTTACTGAGGAGTGGCTTCCAACTGGCCACACTACCATAAAGGTCTGATTGGTAGAGTGATGCAGAGATGGTTGTCCTTCTGGAAGGTTCTCCCATCTCCATAGAGGAAATCTGTCAGTCACCTCCCTGACCAAGGCCCTTCCCCATTGCTCAGTTTGGCCAGGCAGTCAGCTCTAGAAAGATTCTAGGTGGTTCCATTTAAGAATGATGGATGCCACTGTGTTGTTGGGGACCTTCAATGCCGCAGAAACGTTTTGGTACCCTTACCCAGATCTGTACCTCGACACAATCCTGTATCAGAGCTCTACGGACAATTGTTTCGACCTCATGGCTTGGTTTTTGCTCTGACATGCACTGTCAACTGTGGGACCTTATATAGACAGGTGTATGTCTTTCCAATCAATTGAATTTACCACAGGTGGAATCCAATCAAGTTGTGGAAACAGGATGCACCTGAGCTTAATTTCGAGTCTCAAAGCAATTGGTCTGAATACTTCCCTTATTTACATCTTTTTTATTTTTAATACATTTACAAACATCACTAAAAACCTGTTTCACTTTGTCATGTGGTATTGTGTGTAGATTGATGAGGAACATGTTTATTTTAATCCCTTTTAGAATAAGGCTGTAACGTAAAAAAATTGGGAAATCAGAAGGGGTCTGAATAGATAGCTGTCAGAAGGGGTCTGACAGATAGCCACAACATATAACTGACAGATAGCCACAACATATAACTGGGCGATATGACGATATATATCATGTGACAATAGAAAAACATCTAACGTTTAATATTATGCTCTATTGTTTATTTCGTTGTGTCGCAAATCACTCTTTAGGGCAATATTTTTAGTAAACTGGACGATGCTTTGCGTTCTGGAAATTTGCAACAAATATGGAGTAGAGTGAATGTGACACGGAGCTCGTACCTAAAAGAGGAGCTACTTCGGTCACATGGACGTGGTTTGGGTATGAAACTTCTGACATGGACCAGAAAACTGTCCTTTGCAAAATATGACGCAGGCCGGTCCAGACAACAGGCTCAAAAACCACAAACCTCTTTTACCACATACGCAATAATCATGTGAAACAGTACGGAGAGTCTCCATGGACGAGACCCAAAAAAGTAAAGTTGAGTGCTCAAAACAAATCCGACTCATGTTGCAAGAGGTTTACTCGCGGCACACCATATGGCAAAGAATCACGAAGATGGAAGGAGATAACAGCTGCTATTACAACTTACATCTGCAAAGACATGGCCCCAATTTACACGGTCAAGAAACTGGGGTTTTGTGAGTGAACACTCAACCCAAGGTACCAAATTGATATGTGACAAGTATTAATGCCAAAATAACATGCAACACAGGCAAGCCCCCCACAAAAAAAAAATATATATAGACATATAGGTTTTCAACTATAGTTGAAGTGTTTTCCATTTACCTTTTTTGATTTAATACATTTATATTTTGTTACATGCTTAATTGAAAATGTGCACAAAAGTTATTTTATTTAGAACCTATCAAATATGAGTAATTACCTTTCATTTGTAGAGTATAATTCAAAATGTAATGAGAAATAGGCCTTTACATGTGGTCATTTTATATAAACTATTGATTCATTGAATTTACATTAAAGGTAGTATATCTTGATATGTATCGTTATCGGGATTGGAAATGACCTATATCGGGATATGAGATTTTGGCCATATCACCCAGCCCTACCACAACATGTATACATTACATATATACATAACATATAAACCCAGATAAGCATAACATACTTTAGCCGTTTTGTCCCAAACAGTCCAGTTATCTGGTTCCCTACGTACAAGAAAGGGAGTGGGAAGGTCTGCAACAAGAGAAACACGTTACACACACAAAGATGGACACAGACAGACATGCACACCTACCTATTAGCTGACTGACTCACCTTGCGAGGTATACTATGGTCGAAGTCTGGGAAACTCAGCACCCTCAGAGCCTTGCCCACCCACAGCACGACCACGGTGGCCAGCATCTACAACACAGACACCTCAGTTATATTGGATTAACACACCGCACTTTCTCTCACATACACAAACACAGGAATAACACTTACCTGCCCGATGCCGACACATATTGACGAGGGGAACCTGAAAGTAAAAATGTATCGTACTGTGACAAGAAAACAGCTTGAGAAAATTGACAAACATCTCGTCTAACTTCGTGATATGAAGGTGTCCCAAACGGTGACACAACGAGGAAACGACAGTAGTCAGCTAGCTAGTGTAGCGATGAAAGTTAAACTTTAAATAAATTAACGTTAGCCACCAAAGCCTCAAACCCGTAGCTAAGTTACCGACATAGAAAATATAAATAAAATGTCTAAATGTGTATCTAACGTTAGTAGTAAGTAACTCGCCGGCGTTAATTAACTAGCTAAATAACGTAACCTGTCCAAGCAGTATTATTTAACTAGCAAGTGAGTTTACGTTAGCTAGTTGATGAATAGCCTGATCAGAATCAAACAGTAGGTAGCATCGCTGTGTGTCTAGATGTTTTTGGAACCAAGCGAACAGAATAAACGGAAATCAAACAAACCTATAGTTTGTGAGGATGCTCTTGTTTACCACGACAATGAGAAAAGAACTGAGTCCGTAAAATACCGCGGCGAACAGCTTCACGAACACCGTGAGAGATTTGTCCGCCATCCCCAAGCACCCTTTCCTCTTTCCCACTCTCGATCCTTCTCTCGAAGAGTCTAAACGGGATCACTGGGACGTCCGGTAAACGGTAGACTCAACGATATGACGTTGCCACGAGCAGCACCGCAGATATTGACTGTGTTCGAGATAGTCAAAACGACTGCAGGCGACTGACTGACCTACAAATCACATTGCATCATAAATAACTCATTATTATTTGTAGATCAGTCAGTCACAATTTACCAATGACGGTGTTGATGCTCTCGAACACGGACAGTATCTGCGCATGTGCAAGGGATGCTTCACGCTGTGTACAGCGTTGTTGCAAGCGCTCCAAAACAGCGGAGCAGTTAGCCCCACGCTTCAACGCCCTTAGTTTTTGCGGAAATTAACCCACTTTGCTGTTCACTTTCGGCATCTATGTCATATCGCTGAGTCTACCTTTAAGGTAAAGTTAGGGTTATGATTTAGGGTGTGGACGTATTGAGGATCCCATATAGCACTAACCACCATCCTCTCTCAGCCATCGCTTGCTTGCCCTGCGTCAGAGAGGAAGAGGAAAGAGAGGCCCAACTCGGCGCAAAATCTGTCAATTTCAATTCGAGGGGCTTTATTGGCATGGGAAACATGTTTAAATTGCCAAAGCAAGTGAAATAAACAAAAAACAGTAAACACACTCACAAAAGTTTCTAAATAATAAAGACATTTCACATGTCATATTATGTCTACAAACAGTGTTGTAATGATGTGCAAATAGTTAAAGTACAAGAGCAGTGCACATAACATTTGATTTGAAGACATGCTGTCACATGCTCAGAATACAACAGGTGTAGTAGACCTTACCGTGAAATGCTTACTTACAAGCCCCTAACCAACAATGCAGTTTAAGAAAGAGTTAATAAAATATTTACTAAATTAACTAGTGAAAAAAAGATCAAAAACATTCAAAAATAACAAGAAAATTACATAATAATGAGGCTATATACAGGGAGTACCGGTACCGAGTCAATGTGCGGGGGTACAGGTTAGTCGAGGTAATTTGTACATGTAGGTAGGGGTAAAGTGATATGGCGGGGTCAATGTAAATGGTCCGGGTGGCCATTTGATTAGTTGTTCAGCAGTCTTATGGCTTGGGGGTAGAAGTTGTTAAGGAGCCTTTTGGTCCTTTGCGCTCTGGCACCGCTTGCCTTACGGTAGCAGAGAGAACAGTCTATGACTTGGGTGACTGGAGTCTGACAATTTTTTTGGCCTTCCTCTGACACCGCCTAGTATATAGGTCCTGGATGTCAGGAAGCTTGGCCTCTTCACAAATGTCTTTGTGTGTTCGGACCATGATAGTTTGTTGGTGATGTGGACACCAAGGAACTTGAACCTCTCAAACCGCTCCACGACAGCTCTGTCGATGTGAATGATGGTGTGTTCGGCTAGGCAAGGGAATAGGCAAGCACCCCTGAGAGGCCCCAGTGTTGAGGATCAGCGGAGCAGATGTGTTGTTGTCTACCCTTACCACCTGGGGGTCGACCTGTCAGGAAGTCCAGGATCCAGTTGCTGAGGGAGGTGTTGTCCCAGGGTCCTTAGCTTAGTGATGAGCTTTGTGGGCACTATGGTGTTGAAAGCTGAGCTGTAGTCAATGAACAGCATTCTCACATAGGTGTTCCTTTTGTCCAGGTGGGAAAGGGCAGTGTGGTCTGCCTACGGCAGTCTTTCTCAAAAGCAAGGCTATGCTCACTGAGTCTGTACATATAGTAGTCAATGATTTCCTTCAATTTTTATTCTGACACTGTGTATTCTCTGTTTAGGGCCAAATAGCACTAGTTTGCTCATTTTTTTTGTGTAAATTCATTCGAATGTGTTAAGTAATTATCTTTTTGTTTTCTCATGATTTGGTTGCGTCTAATTGTGTTGCTATCCTGGGGCTCTGTGGGGTGATAGTGAACAGAGCCCAGGACGAGCTTGCTTAGGGGGCTCTTCTCCAGGTTAATTTCTCTGTACGTTATGGTTTTGTGAAAGAAGGATTGGAAATCACTTCCTTTTAGGTGGTTGTAGAATTTAAAGTCTCTTTTCTGGATTTTGATAATTAGCAAGGATCAGCCAAATTCTGTTCTGCATGCATCATTTGGTGTTTTATGTTGTACACTGAGGATATTTTTGCAGAATTCTGATGCAGAGTCTCAATTTGGTGTTTGGCCCATTTAGTGAATTCTTGGATGGTGAGCGGACCCCAGACCTCACAACCGTAAATGGAAATGGGTTCTATAACTAATTCAAGTATTTTAGCCAGATGCTAATTGGTATGTCAAATTTTATGTTCCTTTTGATGGCATAGAAGGCCCTTCTTTCCTTGTCTCTCAGATTGTTCACAGCTGAGGCCGAGGTACAGTTGAAGTCGGCAGTTTACATACACTTAGGTTGGAGTCATTAAAACTTGTTTTTCAACCACTCCACAAATTTCTTGTTAACAAACTATAGTTTTGGCAAGTCGGTTAGGACATCTACTTTGTGCATGACAAGTCATTTTTCCAACCATTTTTTACAGACAGATTATTTCATGTATAATTCACTATTCCAGTGTGTCAGAAGTTTACATACACTAAGTTGACTGTGCCTTTAAACAGCTTTAAACAGAAAATGATGTCATGGCTTTAGAAGCTTCTGATTGACTCAAATTATGTCAATTAGCCTATTGGAGGTGTACCTGTGGATGTATTTCAAGGCCTACCTTCAAACTCAGTGCCTCTTTGCTTGACATGGGAAAATCAAAATAAATCATCCAAGACCTCAGAAAAAAAATTGTAGACCTCCACAAGTCTGGTTCATTCTTGGGAGCAATTTCCAAACGTCTGAAGGTACCACATTCATCTGTACAAACAATAGTACACAAGTATAAACACCATGGGCCCACGCAGCCGTCATACCTCTCAGGAAGGAGATGTGTTCTGTCACCTAGAGATGAACGTACTTTGGTGCAAAAAGTGCAAATCAATCCCAGAACAACAGCAAAGGACCTTGTGAAGATGCTGGAGGGAACAGGTACAAACGTATCTATATCCACAGTAAAACGAGTCCAATATCAACATAACCCGAAAGGCCGCTCAACAAGGAAGAAGCCACTGCTCCAAAACCGCCATAAAAAAGCCAGACTACGGTTTGCAACTGCACATGGGGACAAAGATCGTCCTCTGGTCTGATGAAACAAAAATAGAACCGTTTGGCCATAATGACCATCATTATGTTTGGAGGAAAAAGGGGGAGGCTTGCAAGCCAAAGAACACCATCCCAACCGTGAAGCACGGGGGTGGCAGCATCATGTTGTGGGGGTGCTTTGCTGCAGGAGGGACTGGTGCACTTCACAAAATGGATGGCATCATGAGGCAGGAAAATTATGGGGATATATTGAAGCAACATCTCAAGACATCAGTCAGGAAGTTAAAGCTTGGTTGCAAATGGGTCTTCCAAATGGACAATGACCCCAAGCATACTTCCAAAGTTGTGTCAAAATTGCTTAAGGACAACAAAGTCAAGGTATTGGAGTGGCCATCACAAAGCTCTGCTGACCTCAATCCTATAGAAAATGTGTGGGCAAAACTGAAAAAGTGTGTGCGAGCAAGGAGGCCTACAAACCTGACTCCGTTACACCAGCTCTGTCAGGAGGAATGGGCCAAAATTCACCCAACTTATTGTGGAAGGCTACCTGAAAGGTTTGACCAAAGTTAACAATTGAAAGGTAATGCTACCAAATACTAATTGAGTGTATGTAAACCTCTGACCCACTGGGAATGTGATGAAATAAATCACTCTACTATTATTCTGACATTTCACATTCATAAAATAAAGTGGTGATCCTAACTGACTTAAGACAGGGAAATTTTACTGGGATTAAATATCAGGAATTGTGAAAAACTGAGTTTAAATGTATTTGGCTAAGATGTATGTAAACTTCCGACTTAAACTGTAAATATAAGCAGATAATTATTCAATCCACTAATACTAAACATGGGCCTTTACCATATCTCTGTTAGGTATTTTGATCGTCGACCAAGTTTATTTGAGCTATGGTCAGCGCCATTTTAAATTGCCATAGTAACGACTGGCGGTGTGGTATTGAGTTTTTACCCGGAGCGTCAATCGAAGAGAGTGAGGTTAGGTGCGGACAACGAAGATGGAAACAACAATAGTAATTCAAACATGAACTGTATAGTGCCGGGCTGCATGAATTGGCTCCAAAAAAATCCCTTGGTAAACGACCATAGACTGCACTTTTGAAGAAGTTGCTCCATGTCCTGAAGAGGAAGGACATGCCAGCTCGAGCTAGCAGGATCTACAGACAGCACTTCGCGGAGGCAGACTTCACGATGAAGGGCACTCTCAATGTGGCAACCAGGAGTTTCCGAATGGAAAGGAGTCATAGGCCTATTTAATGCCCTCTGCTTGGGCCTCCATTTGACATTTAGAGGGTTATGGTGTAGGGGTTACCGACCGACCATCATCGCTGACTTCGGAGTCAAGCAAAAGTGACTGAACGGAGGTGGTGACGTGAGTCAAAGCAATGGAGCCCGAGATAACGTTAACTGGTCATGAATGTTGGTGACGAGGCTAGCGTTAGACACTGGACAACTTTGTTGCAACTCTAGTTGAAGGTAACAAGCTAATTGCGTCTGAAGTATTTAGCAACTAACATTAGCAAGCAACTCAACTGCAACAAAAATTGCAACAGTTTCTCTGTGTTATTAGGTAGTTACTGTAGCTAGCTTCCACCTCAGTCAAGTAATATTTTGTTAGCTCCGCCTCATTTAGTTAGACTGAAGTTGACATAACTAATGTTCACTGAAAAATAAATGTCCCTGTATTTGCTGTGTGTGTGTTGACAAAGCATACAAGACAGGTAGCTTGCTAATGCCAACTGATATATTTGTCTTAACAAAATGTTTGTT
This sequence comes from Oncorhynchus tshawytscha, assembly GCF_018296145.1. NCBI lineage: Eukaryota > Metazoa > Chordata > Actinopteri > Salmoniformes > Salmonidae > Oncorhynchus > Oncorhynchus tshawytscha. Next base: position 10,321 of record NW_024609677.1, read on the forward strand.
TGCTTTCAGGATGACATCTTCATCCCTGAATGTTTTCATCCTGGAGGCAGAGGAGGTACAAGCAAATTCCATGTTATTTCTAAAGCTATTGTTTAGTTCAAGTATATGCAGTGATTCTTGAATATAACTGTAGCCTAATAGATGCCTTAATTATTTTCTACCAACAGGAAAGAACAGCATGCCAAACTGACCCCTTGGTGCCAGTGTTTATGTGCTGCGGTGGAGAAGAGGTCCACCACTAAAGAGCTCAGGGCCCGGCTAGACTGCGCTCACGACCATCAGTATACAACAGAGTCCTGCCCCTATAGCAAAATTTCACCAATTATTTAACTGGCATATCGGCTGCTGACTGATCGAGTAACTTCTTCTGACAGGAAGTCCTTCATAAGGATTAGTGACACGTCCAATCGCCATCCAGACAGACTGACAGGAACCTCTGACTGGATGTAATACGAGAACGAACTCTGATCTGGGGCAATGATCGGCTCAAACATGAATGGCTTCAGTAGGTTTATTGGCTCCCTAACTAACATTATTTCATTCTCTGTAATGAGCTACTTGGTAAATTCAGCCATTTTTGGGAGTTTCAAAATCTTCTCTCCTGCCAGTGATGCAACAATGCCAATATGGGGATTTACAGTTAGCTGGAGTTCTAAATCCTTGTTTCCATTCTCCTTTATGTTCTCTCACCTCAGTCCGTAGAGCAGCCACCCATCTCCACCTTCTGCCCTCCAGGTGTTGTTGTGCTGGTCTGTTCTGTCTGGATTGTGTGGACTAGCTCTCTGAGCTCCACCATGTATCTCTTCAGCTCTGTGAACGTATCCCTCTCAGTGATGGAGGAGCAGTGCAGTTGTGGGACCAGGGTGTGTTCAGTGCTGGAGGGGTGACTATCCTCATCTGCAGGACAGTTTGAAGAGGTGTGATCAGACAGGATGGGGGTGGGGTCACAGAGAAAGCTTTTCCTGCTGTACGCTCTCTTTGATCCCGTAAAAGTCCTGCTGGAACTGCTTGAGGATGCCCTGTAGCATCTCTCACCGTTGAATACAAGCGGATGAAGTCATCAACCCTCATCGAATATTTAAAAAACAGATTACAATAATGAGACGTATCCACCAATCCATAGAAAGGATAGGTGGGAGCTAGGCAGACTGCTGTGCCGCTTTGTGGACAACGACTCACATTGTTAGGGCGGCAAGACATGCATCTTGTTAATATATCCATAATCTTTGCCTGCGTACACCCTGAAGGGTTGCGTTGTCATCAGTATCTCTGCCGGAGTCAAATGGTTGTCTCCATCTAGAAAGTGTATGCATCGTTTCAGAGAAAACAGATGAAATAAATACGCATGATATCAATGAAGTTTGCAGTCCAAATTTATTGTAAAAAAAGAAATCTAACGTTATTTCTATGTTATAGAATATATAGCTAGCTAGATAATATATAGTCCTACTCTCCGTTCATGGTAAGAGAACATTCTCTGCTGTAGGGATGCTGATAGCCTGCTGAGGGTCAAAGGGGAAGTTGGGTCTCAGTGTGTGTTCTGAGCCAGACTCATAAGAGGAGCAGGTTTTCAGTGTGTGTTCCATGCCTGAGTCATAAAGGGAATTGGTTTTGACATGTGTGTGTGAGTGATGTTCTGAGAGATAGAGGGAGGTGGAATGCCGTGGGGTCTTGTTCCCGAGTTGGGACAGGAAGAAGCGGACTCCGTAAACTCGTATGTTCTCTACATCTATTTCCTCTGACAGCATCACCAAGTGCCTCTGGCCCAACCGCCAATCCTCCCTACAGGCCCGTTGATCGGCAACCAGCGGACTCATGCTCTCTTCATGATGATGCTTCAGCGGCTTGGAGATGAACAGGAAGTCCATCTGACCTGTGATTGGCTCCCTGAGAGAGCTTGTCTGAAGCCGCTTGCTGGTTCCAGAGGGGAGTGGTCTGAAGTAGTTTGGAGGGCCAATCAGAGGCTCTGACATTTTAGGGTTCATCCCATTGAGCACAGGACCCACAGCAGTGGAGCTGCCTCGCTTCTGCCTGGGGGGAGGAAAGGGGAGGAGATGGGCCCTGCTTGAGGGAGGGGGGGACAGCTGGTTGCTATGCAGCGGGAGTTGTCCCAGTTCTGAGGCCTTACCAACCCTCCCATCAGCAGACAGAACCCAGAGGCTCACACTGTGGGGCCCTGCCACACCCTGTTTCTCCTCCCTTTCTCTCTCTCTCTCCTCCCTCTCCCCTTTCACCTCACCCTTCTCCCATCTCGCCCCTTCTTTCTCTCTCCTCTCCCTCACCATTATGTCTGCCTGCAGGGAGTCAGTGATGCGGACGATAGCAGAGTGGGGAGTGGTCCTGCTGAGGTTGGTGCTAGGGTTAAGGTTGGGATTAGGGTCTTCTAGGAAGTGGTGTCCAGAGGAGGTGAAGGGCTTGTGTTGGTACGGATCACTGTTGCACACCACAGGGTATGTCTCACTGACTATCTGTGAAAACAACAATACAAGTAGGAAATAAACACACAGACCTTACAGAGGCAAAGCCACGACAGGTTGAATACTGGCCCACCCAAATCAGGCTGTCTTAAAATATATGCAAATTAGTGGATTCGGCTATTTCAGCCACACCCGTTGCTGACAGGTGAATAAAATCGAACACACAGCCATGCAATCTACATAGACTAATATCGGCAGTAGAATGGCCTTACTGAAGAGCTCAGTGACACAGTCATAGGATTCCACCTTTCCAACAAGTTAGTTCATCGCATTTCCTGCGAGAGCTGCCCTGGTCAACCGTAAGTGCTGTTATTGTTAAGTGAAAATGTCTAGGAGCAACAAGGGCTCAGCCACAAAGTTGTAGGCCAAACAAACTCACAGAATGGGACCGCAGAGTGCCGAAGCACGTAAAAATCGTCTGTCCTCGGTTGCAACACTCACTACAGAGTTTCAAACGTCCTCTGGAAGCAACGTCAGCACAAGAAGTGTTCATCGGAAGCTTCATGAAATGGGTTTCCATGGCCGAGCAGATGCATACAAGCCTAAGATAACTATGTGCAATGCCAAGCGTCGGCTGGAGTGGTGTAAAGCTCGCAGCCAATGGACTCCGGACCATTGGAAACGCGTTCACTGGAGTGATCAATCAAGCTTCACCATCTGGCAGTCCGACGGACAAATCTGGGTTTGGCGGATGCCAGGAGAATGCTACCTGCCCGAATGCATAGTGCCAACTGTAAAGTTTGCCCCAGACCACTAAGTTTGGTCAATAGTGGTCTGGGGCTGTTTTTCATGGTTCTATCCTTCTAACTTTGTGGCAACAGTTTGAGGAAGGCCCTTTCCCGTTTCAGCATGACAGTGGCCCCGTGCACAAAACGAGGTCCATACAGAAATGATTTTTCGAGATCAGTGTGGAAGAACTTGACCCGGCCTGCACAGAGCCCTGACCTCAACCCCTGTCCACATACTTTTGATCATCTAGTGAATATAAAAAAATTTATAAATGAATTTAATTTGTATCGTCTCCTGACTAATCAGACATTTTGGGTAAATGCAGTAGGAGGTTACTGGCATCTTCTGTTCACATGATTTAGAATTCCTCACAATCAAATGTCGACCGCATTATCTACCAAGGGAATTCGCTTCGATTATAATCACAGCCGTATATATTCCCCACCAAGCAGACACATCGATGGCTCTGAACAAACTTTATTTGACTCTTTGCAAACTGGAATCCATACATCCTGAGGCTGCATTCATTGTAGCTGGGGATTTTAACAAGGCTACTCTGAAAACAAGACTCCCTAAATTGTATCAGCATATCGATTGCGCAACCAGGGCTGGCAAAACCTTGGATCACTGCTATTCTAACTTCCGCGACGCATATAAGGCCCTGCCCCGCCCTCCTTTCGGAAAAGCTGACCACGACTCCATTTTGTTGATCCCTGATCCCTGCTCCCACGCTGAGGTCTCTTCAACGCTGGTCCAACCAATCTGATTCCACACTCCAAGACTGCTTCCATCACGTGGACTGGGATATGTTTCGTATTGCGTCAGACAACAACATTGACGAATACACTGATTTGGTGTGCGAGTTCATTAGAACGTGCGTTGAAGATGTCGTTCCCATAGCAACGATTAAAACATTCCCAAACCAGAAACTGTGGATTGATGGCAGCATTCGCGTGAAACTGAAAGCGCGAACCACTGCTTTTAATTAGGGCAAGGTGACCGGTAACATGACCGAATACAAACAGTGTAGCTATTCCCTCCGCAAGGCAATCAAACAGGCTAAGCGTCAGTATAGAGACAAAGTAGAATCTCAATTCAACGGCTCAGACACAAGAGGTATGTGGCAGGGTCTACAGTCAATCACGGATTACAAAAAGAAAACCAGCCCCGTCACAGACCAGGATGTCTTTCTCCCAGGCAGACTAAATAACTTTTTTGCCCGCTTTGAGGACAATACACTGCCACTGACACAGCCTGCAACCAAAACATGCGGCCTCTCCTTCACTGCAGCCGAGGTGAGTAAAACATTTAAACGTGTTAACCCTCGCAAGGCTGCAGGCCCAGACGGCATCCCCAGCCGCGCCCTCAGAGCATGCGCAGACCAGCTGGCTGGTGTGTTTACGGACATATTCAATCAATCCCTATCCCAGTCTGCTGTTCCCACATGCTTCAAGACGGCCACCATTGTTCCTGTTCCCAAGAAAGCTAAGGTAACTGAGCTAAACGACTATCGCCCCGTAGCACTCACTTCCGTCATCATGAAGTGCTTTGAGAGACTAGTCAAGGACCATATCACCTCCACCCTACCTGACACCCTAGACCCACTCCAATTTGCTTACCGCCCAAATAGGTCCGCAGACGATGCAATCTCAACCACACTGCACACTGCCCTAACCCATCTGGACAAGAGGAATACCTATGTGAGAATGCTGTTCATCGACTACAGCTCGGCATTTAACACCATAGTACCCTCCAAGCTCGTCATCAAGCTCGAGACCCTGGGTCTCGACCCCGCCCTGTGCAACTGGGTACTGGACTTAGTGACGGGCCGCCCCCCAGGTGGTGAGGGTAGGCAGCAACATCTCCACCCCGCTGATCCTCAACACTGGGGCCGGCCCCACAAGGGTGCGTTCTGAGCCCTCTCCTGTACTCCCTGTTCACCCACGACTGCGTGACCACGCACGCCTCCAACTCAATCATCAAGTTTGCGGACGACACAACAGTGGTAGACTTGATTACCAACAACGACGAGACGGCCTACAGGGAGGAGGTGAGGGCCCTCGGAGTGTGGTGTCAGGAAAATAACCTCACACTCAACGTCAACAAAACTAAGGAGATGATTGTGGACTTCAGGAAACAGCAGAGGGAACACCCCCCTATCCACATCGATGGAACAGTAGTGGAGAGGGTAGCAAGTTTTAAGTTCCTCGGCATACACATCACAGACAAACTGAATTGGTCCACCCACACAGACAGCATCGTGAAGAAGGCGCAGCAGCGCCTCTTCAACCTCAGGAGGCTGAAGAAATTTGGCTTGTCACCAAAAGCACTCACAAACTTCTACAGATGCACAATCGAGAGCATCCTGGCGGGCTGCATCACCGCCTGGTACGGCAACTGCTCCGCCCACAACCGTAAGGCTCTCCAGAGGGTAGTGAGGTCTGCACACCGGGGGCAAACTACCTGCCCTCCAGGACACCTACACCACCCGATGTTACAGGAAGGCCATAAAGATCATCAAGGACAACAACCACCCGAGCCACTGCCTGTTCACCCTGCTATCATCCAGAAGGCGAGGTCAGTACAGGTGCATCAAAGCTGGGACCAAGAGACTGAAAAACAGCTTCTATCTCAAGGCCATCAGACTGTTAAACAGCCACCACTAACATTGAGTGGCTGCTGCCAACACACTGACTCAACTCCAGCCACTTTAATAATGGGAATTGATGGGAAATTATGTAAAATATATCACTAGCCACTTTAAACAATGCTACCTAATATAATGTTTACATACCCTACATTATTCATCTCATATGTATACGTATATACTGTACTCTATATCATCTACTGCATCTTTATGTAATACATGTATCACTAGCCACTTTAACTATGCCACTTTGTTTACATACTCATCTCATATGTATATACTGTACTCGATACCATCTACTGTATCTTGCCTATGCCGCTCTGTACCATCACTCATTCATATATCTTTATGTACATATTCTTTATCCCCTTACACATGTGTGTATAAGACAGTAGTTTTGGAATTGTTAGTTAGATTACTTGTTGGTTATTACTGCATTGTCGGAACTAGAAGCACAAGCATTTCGGTACACTCGCATTAACATCTGCTAACCATGTGTATGTGACAAATAAAATTTGATTTGATTTGAAATTGATAGACTAATTCATTGAACTAAAAATAATAACGAAGTGAATTTTGATGCAAGACGATGTCTGTTCACTAAATTATCTTCTGGAATAATGTATTGAGAATTGAGTTGTATTTAAATTGCTGTATCAACAGAGGAGACAGTTGCCTAAATAAAAAATAATCTAAATAATAGCGGAGAGATAATGGCGATAGAGAGGTGGCCACCGCAATGTTTTTCATTCTTATAGATTGACTGACACGTTATAATTTTGGCGCCGTGTTTGTTATTTTTAAAGTCTTGGACATTTCATAAGTGTGAAGAGGAAAGAGAAGAGAAAGTTATAAAGGTTGGTTTTAAAGCTTACGATAGAGGTAAGGAAAAACGTTGAAATGAGATGGGTTATATTTTTGCCCACTGGGAAAAAAGAAATAGGATATTAAAATGCTGAAAGTAATAAGAGAGTTAGTTGTTAGAGGCAGGTAGATTTGTTATGGAATAACGTAAAACTGCGTCATTACGTTTGATAAACAATAACGTTACTCAAATTGGTTTGACCGTTGTTCAGGTACACTCTTTTCTGTACTTCTGGCAGTACAATTTTGGTTGATTGATGCAGTAAGTTCTATTCAAGATCCAACAGATGTGATAAATTAGGTTTGGATTTTCGAACCCTGCTGCAGACAGCCAACAATAATTTGTCGCTGTGGAATGGGCATGGACTCATGTGCTTGTTGATGACAACACTCACAAGGCACTTTTGTCGCTACGGCAATGATGTTGTGACTGGGGGTGACAGAGAAAATTGTTTGTGTCATTTAGAAGGAAAATGCGTGCATTATTGTTTTGAGTCAATTTTCAGAAGTTGATCAAAATTTCCAAATACATTTTTAAAAGTAGCTGTAAGTCGTCAGGGTCGTCAGGAAAGATGCTAAAAACTAGCAACAGATTCGCTAGGTGGGCATCATTGATTTGTGGTGTTTATTGGACTATATTTGGCTGTGAGAAAGGGAGATCTGAATGTCTGAACCGTAAAACATAGTGATAATGGATTCTGATGGTTATTGATTCCTGGTTTGATTGTTTAAGTAACACCATTTAATTTGAGCAGGAAAGTTCATGTAGTCTAACATTATAATCCGTTTCCATTATGTGGAACAATGTTAGGGTATTAATGTTGAAAAGCAACCTCTATAGTAAAAAACAATTGCAAATGTTTTGGGAAATTAGCTGGGTTAAATTTGGTTGTTTGTGCTTTTTCCCTGATACATAGACATCCGTCTCAGGGGCATCAGTTGTAGTTTTTTTTTTTGTAAACATGCAGACTTTTATTTTATTGAGGTGTAAACATGAGTCTGAGTAATTTTGTCATCTGACCCATTATAGTAGTGAGTTTTTGTATAGTTTGTTTTTTGCTGATTAAAGTGGTTTGTTTATTTGGTTACTGTTTATTGTTTATTTTAGGAGTTGATTTAATTAAACATTGTATTCTGGTGTTTAAGTAGGATTCCTTCTTCCGGGACGGATGGAAGTCATCTAAAATATGTAAATTGAAGGAGCCATAGGAGAATACGTTTACATTTTTTATTGATTTCTTACACTGAGAAATGTACGACATTTGCGACAGAGGGAAAAAGTAATACATAAGATAATAATGTTATCAGGTTAATTGTATCTAAGGGTAGCATGTTCACTTAAGTATACATATACATTGACGTTGTTTAAAACTTATGATGAATGATTTGAGGTAAAGAGGAATTATCATTAGGTTTGGTTTATAGTTAACTTTTGAGTTTCTGAATCTTTGTAGCATAGTGAATGCTAGTTAGGCGTTTCGTGTTTCTTCTGGGAGAATGGAGTTTTATTGTCTCTTTTAGATGTTTCCTGGGACGATAATCTTGGGGAGGGTGGGTGAGATTGAGGCCATAAACGACCAAATTGAAAAGGGCCTGGAAGTTTTTCATTTTTTCATTAAGGTTTGCAAATATATACACACAAAACATTTGTTAGGACTATTTGTTTTAGTGCAAAGGTATTTTAAAGGGGCACGCTCACATATGGATCTAAATTCACACAAGTACATTTTGATTTTAAGGATAAAGGGTTCTTTAATACGTCTAATGTGGTATGGAACATGACTATAAAAGGATGGTATGACCTTTGACCTTATCATAGCTATCTCTTGGGGTCTGATCAGCCTCAGGGGAGGGCCATTTGGATAATGAATTTGTGGTCATTTGGGATACTAGTTTTAAGGTAAATCCATTATAATAGAGTGTATCGCACTGGGACATAATTATAGTTTGAAACCACAGAGGAGGAAGTGGAATGGAGGCAGGACAAATTATGGGGAGCAGGGAAATAAACTCCAGTAAGAAAAGAGGAAGTGGTTCAGGATTCTGTTTTACAACATTGGCTGTGAAGTTTTTGAATTGGCTATTATTGAATTGGTATTACAACAGAAAAAAATCCTATTTATCATTGATAATAAATAGGGGGAGATAAGATACATTGAGGTTTGGATAGGAGATATATTAAGCCAATAGGGCAGGATATTACATAGAAAAATAGTGATTTTATAAGCATTAAAAATTATTAATGAAAATAAATAAGTTTCAGTTTTTAAGGGTGATAAATTACTGTAGATAAGGTATTCCACACTATGCAACATATTAAATGATTGATTAAACTGATTTTAAGGTTAATTCATGTTATTGTCAGATAAAATACTGTGGACCACTGAAGGAAATAGCTTATTAGTGTAGGAAGGATTTGATATGGTTAGCATTCGTTTTGGCTTTGTTTGACTATTAGGAGTTTTTTTATTTAAATAGTATTACATTTGAAAGGGATATATGACATCTATGATGATTTAGGATTATTGTTAGGTGAGACAGTGAGACGCTTAGTGGTATTTGAAAGATAGGAAAGGGTTACTGTTTTAATCAATAAATGTGTGTGTTCTCTAATTCTCTCCTTCTCTCTCTCGGAGGACCTGAGCCCTAGGACCATGCCCCAGGATTACCTGACATGATGACTCCTTGCTGTCCCCAGTCCACCTGGCCGTGCTGCTGCTCCAGTTTCAACTGTTCTGCCTTCTTATTATTCGAACATGCTGAACATTTGAACATCTTGGCCATGTTCTGTTATAATCTCCACCCGGCACAGCCAGAAGAGGACTGGCCACCCCACATAGCCTGGTTCCTCTCTAGGTTTCTTCCTAGGTTTTGGCCTTTCTAGGGAGTTTTTCCTAGCCACCGTGCTTCTACACCTGCATTGCTTGCTGTTTGGGGTTTTAGGCTGGGTTTCTGTACAGCACTTTGAGATATCAGCTGATGTACGAAGGGCTATATAAATACATTTGATTTGATTTGATTTAAATATATATATTTAAGGACATATATAAGTAGCACAGATACTTCTTAAAGTAGATAAGACACTTGACAGAAAATTGGTACAGGATTGATATGAATGGACGCCCAAGGGAGAATTGGACATGTGGAGAATGAAAGGGGGGCTCCTACATGATGATGTCAGACATAAGGATAATTTACTAATCTTACCTAAGTCATTGTTTAGAGTAGGCAAGGTTGTTACCTGGGCAGAGCCAGGTATCAAAGGGGGGATGGGTAAATTGTGGTCTAGGATAGGATGTGGCCTATTGGATAATAAACTTTTTCTTTTTTTTTAAAATAGCTAACAAGTAGGTATAGAAGTTAAAAGATAGAACAAATGAGAAATTGCTTCAAATCAAATCAAATTTTATTTGTCACATACACATGGTTAGCAGATGTTAATGCGAGTGTAGCGAAATGCTTGTGCTTCTAGTTCCGACAATGCAGTAATAACGAACAAGTAATCTAACTAACAATTCCAAAAAACTACTGTCTTATACACCGTGTAAGGGGATAAAGAATATGTACATAAGGATATATGAATGAGTGATGGTACAGAGCAGCATAGGCAAGATACAGTAGATGATATCGAGTACAGTATATACATATGAGATGAGTATGTAAACCAAGTGGCATAGTTAAAGTGGCTAGTGATACATGTATTACATAAGGATGCAGTCGATGATATAGAGTACAGTATCTACGTATGCATATGAGATGAATAATGTAGGGTAAGTAACATTATATAAGGTAGCATTGTTTAAAGTGGCTAGTGATATATTTACATCATTTCCCATAAATTCCCATTATTAAAGTGGCTGGAGTAGAGTCAGTGACATTGACAGTGTGTTGGCAGTAGCCACTCAATGTTAGTGGTGGCTGTTTAACAGTCTGATGGCCTTGAGATAGAAGCTGTTTTTCAGTCTCTCGGTCCCAGCTTTGATGCACCTGTACTGACCTCGCCTTCTGGATGACAGCGGGGTGAACAGGCAGTGGCTCAGGTGGTTGATGTCCTTGATGATCTTTATGGCCTTCCTGTAGCATCGGGTGGTGTAGGTGTCCTGGAGGGCAGGTAGTTTGCCCCGGTGATGCGTTGTGCAGACCTCACTACCCTCTGGAGAGCCTTACGGTTGAGGGCGGTGCAGTTGCCATACCAGTCGGTGATACAGCCCGCCAGGATGCTCTCGATTGTGCATCTGTAGAAGTTTGTGAGTGCTTTTGGTGACAAGCCGAATTTCTTCAGCCTCCTGAGGTTGAAGAGGCGCTGCTGCGCCTTCCTCACGATGCTGTCTGTGTGAGTGGACCAATTCAGTTTGTCTGTGATGTGTATGCCGAGGAACTTAAAACTTGCTACCCTCTCCACTACTGTTCCATCGATGTGGATGGGGGGGTGTTCCCTCTGCTGTTTCCTGAAGTCCACAATCATCTCCTTAGTATTTGTTAACCAAACCTATATGTCCAAGATTTTATGCACTACAGGTGAATTACAGGTGAAGTCACTCAATCCAGTCCCTGAGGCCTGTTGGGGGAACCATACCAAGGACTCCTGGTGACAGCTAGCTGAAAGAGCTACCCGGATTCATATCACACTGCGGGAGGGTAAGACACATTGACACTGTCGAACAATCACAGTGTTCGAGAGGAGAACTGGAATTAACAGAATTCGGGGGCCATCTCTCAAATGAAGATTTCCTTTTCCCGTCATTCCATCCCTGTGTTTGTTCATAGAAGTGAAAGTGTGTCTGGCTTCTTGCCGATGATGTGTTCTCTGGGAGAGGATGGGGCTTTTACAGTAACACAAGCTTAGTAAATTGGCTTGATAAACACAGACGTTGCTGGTTGGCTAGCAAGCAAAGTTTGACATAAAACGTTGTTCACTTTTGGGAAAACTGATCCAGCCACTTAGCTATTGTTAGTTCAAATAAAGCAAAATTATGTCCTAATATGAAAGCATAAACCCACCATAGTGATGACTGAAGAAGTTATGAATGATGTCCCAGGCAGAGGGTTATCAGTTGAACGTGGATGCGCATCGGACAGTCGTTGCACTTTAAACCACGCCCACCGAGACGTATAGCACCGCCCACTGGGCGAAATGGTGTGAAAGGAGTGTGTCCCACGTGGACATAGGGAGAGTGAAGAGGCCCTTAATGATGCACTATGCTGAAATAGTGCCATTTCCTGGTTGATAACATTCTAATAGTTTGCATTATTTCAGTTTGTGACAAAACAAGCAAGTATAATGTAGAGAATCACTGTACCATCTAAACCACTGTGAAATATTTTCTTTCATCCAAAATATGGTATTTTCAGCTGTTCAAAGCTTGTGTACAAAACTGAAAGCATATGAAGCATAGAAATAGCACACACAGAACAGATCTACCGCTTTTTAGACTTGCTTTCAATGAGAATGACAGATCTCTAACACACATTTCTATGTGAATTTGTTTGGGTCACCCAAAGAACTATTGCAGCTTTAATAACTTTTTGAAATTAATATTGATGGTTTAAATCAACATTGTCAAGAGCAGCTGCCCAAAAATGCAACACTGAAATAATCACTGCAGGCCCTATGTGATCACTATATTATCTCTGTTGAGGACGAATCACTGCAGGCCCTATGTGATCACTATATTATCTCTTGAGGACGAATCACTGCAGGCCTTATGTTTAGGATGAATCCCTGCAGAGTCGAACCCAGAGTCTCTTATGGCACAGCTGGCGCTGCAGTACAGCGCCCTTAACCATCATATCTCTGTTGAGGATGAATCCCTGCAGGCCCTATGTGATCACTATATTATCTCTGTTGAGGATGAATCACTGCAGGCCCTATGTGATCACTATATTATCTCTGTTGAGGATGATGAATTAACCGTGTGTATTCAGCAACTGTGTGGAGGGGGGTTCAGGAATTAATTCCCTCATCAAAGTATTGGACAGCTACAGACGTGACATTTTCCCTAACATCCATAGCCGAGTAAGGGTAAAGGGGCAGGGTTCCTATGACTTCCTGCTGTACTGCTAAGAGGCTCTTCTCCACCACATGTACTGTTGAGAGGCTCTTCTCCACCACATGTACTGTTGAGAGGCTCTTCTCCACCACATGTACTGTTGAGAGGCTCTTCTCCACCACATGTACTGTTGAGAGGCTCTTCTCCACCACATGTACTGTTGAGAGGCTCTTCTCCACCACATGTACTGTTGAGAGGCTCTTCTCCACCACATGTACTGTTGAGAGGCTCTTCTCCACCACATGTACTGTTGAGAGGCTCTTCTCCACCACATGTACTGTTGAGAGGCTCTTCTCCACCACATGTACTGTTGAGAGGCTCTTCTCCATCACATTTTGTGTTGAGAGGCTAAATCTCAACAATATAGTCCTGTTGTCCTTTGAAAGGGAAGTCAGTGACTCTTTGGACTATGATGAAATAATCGCCATCTGCAACATCAAGCCTAGTGCTGGAAAACGTCAAACACAATAAAAGGTAAGCCTGAAAACTGTTTTATGATTAAGCCAAATATTTTCATGCCTGCCATGGTTGGCCAGGCCTATGTGTTTGATTCAAAGTGAGCTGGGCTACAGTCTTCATACCCACCATGATATTATGCATGATGTTTTCATGCCTGCCTATACAGTGGTGTTTGTTCATTCAAAGTGAGCTATTCACTTCAAAGTGGGTTCAATGAAAACACATGCAGGGCTTTCTATTTCTATGCAATATACAGTCCGGAGCAGGACCATGGAGCAGAACCTCAGAGCAGAACCGAGTAGCAGAACCTCGGAGCAGAACCTCGGAGCAGAACTGGTCGATGCCTGACCATGGCCTTGAATTCACTATTTTGCCTGTAGACCTAATTTAGATCTTTGAGTGGGAGTGGTCGTTCTGATCTGATAATATGTTGATTATTTCATGATGTTTAATTTAGGTCAGATGGACTGAACACTTCATCCATTCTCCATATTTTGTGACACTTATATTAACCCCTTTTATCACTGCACTTCTCTGCTGTAGAATCTCTCTCTGAATATTTAGGTAATAGCCATGTTGTGTATTACATTATGCTTGCTGTAGGACTCGGAACAGTCGGCCTGTTTTGTCAGCTGTGCGGTTGTAAGCGGTTGTGTAGTTGCGCTGCATAATTAGTAATAATAACAGGCATGTTTGCAAAGGGAAATCTGTGGTGTTTCTTGGTCACATTTATCCAAATATGTCTGGGTACTTCTGCCAACGCCACTAAGGCCTTATATAATTGGCAACCATAAGGGCTTTTGAGGAACAGAATGTAAAATAGTAAAACAGAGTGAAAGATAGTTTCCTCTGAGGGTTGGGGGTCAGAGGTTAGGGAACTCACCGGCAGAGGGAGGTAAACTGAAGGGGGTCGAGGGATCAGGACTCTCACATTCTTTCTCTTCAGCTCCTCTGATAGGCTGAGAGAAACACAGTCTGCTGTGACATCATCACTTACAGGAGACACTTCCTCTCTCTGGCTGTCAGTCACTGGAGTATGCCGCTGCCCGTCCCTCACACTCTTCCTTTTCAACCTTCCTCCTCCTCTGCTTTCTCCTGGGCAGGAACACAGACACAGCACTATTTTGTATTTTATTTTATCTTTATTTAACTAAGGAAGTCAGTTAGGAACAAATTCTTATTTACAATGACGGCCTACCAAAAGGCCTCCTGCGAGAACAGGGGCTGGAATTAAAAATAAAAATATAGGACAAAACACACCACCACAACACTACATAGAGACCTAAGACAACAACATAGCAAGGCAGCAACACATGACAACACAGCATGGAAGCAACACAACATAACATGGTAGCAGCACAAAACATGGTACAAACATTATTGGGCACAGACAACAGCACAAGGGTAGAGACAACAATACATCACGCGAAGCAGCCACAACTGTGAGGAAGCGTGTCCATGATTGAGTCTTTGAACGAAGAGATTGAGATACCTCTAACCCCAACCAAGGCTGACCTCTAACCTGCAACCTTAATGAAGTATTTCAAATGTTACCTGTGAAAGTACCAAGGGCTTGGTGTCTGCCAGAGGGGGGAGGGGTTAGAAGGGTTGCTGCACTACAGTTACTGTAGTAGAGGGGTAGATGGATACTATAGATGTTGTTGGCATTGGGGCAGTTACTGTAGCAGAGGGGTAGATGTTGGCCTTGGGGCAGTTATTGTAGTGGAGGGGTAGCTGGATACTATATATGTTGTTGGCTTTGGGTTTGAGGAGGACAGTATTACATGGTGAGGATGAGGAGGGTTAGAGGTAGAGGACAGTATTACATGGTGAGGATGAGGAGGGTTAGAGGTCGAGGAAAGTATTACATGGTGAGGATGAGGAGGGTTAGAGGTCGAGGTCAATATTACATGGTGAGGATGAGGAGGGTTAGAGGTCGAGGAAAGTATTACATGGTGAGGATGAGGAGGGTTGAGGTAGAGGACAGTATTATATGGTGAGGATGAGGAGGGTTAGAGGTAGAAGACAGTATTACATGGTGAGGATGAGGAGGGTTAGAGGTCGAGGAAAGTATTACATGGTGAGGATGAGGAGGGTTAGAGGTCGAGGTCAATATTACATGGTGAGGATGAGGAGGGTTAGAGGTCGAGGAAAGTATTACATGGTGAGGATGAGGAGGGTTAGAGGTCGAGGTCAATATTACATGGTGAGGATGAGGAGGGTTAGAGGTAGAGGACAGTATTACATGGTGAGGATGAGGAGGGTTAGAGGTAGAAGACAGTATTACATGGTGAGGATGAGGAGGGTTAGAGGTCGAGGAAAGTATTACATGGTGAGGATGAGGAGGGTTAGAGGTCGAGGTCAATATTACATGGTGAGGATGAGGAGGGTTAGAGGTAGAGGACAGTATTACATGGTGAGGATGAGGAGGGTTAGAGGTAGAGGACAGTATTACATGGTGAGGATGAGGAGGGTTAGATGTAGAAGACAGTAATTACATGGTGAGGATGAGGAGGGTTAGAGGTAGAGGACAGTATTACATGGTGAGGATGAGGAGGGTTAGATGTAGAAGACAGTAATTACATGGTGAGGATGAGGAGGGTTAGAGGTAGAGGACAGTATTATATGGTGAGGATGAGGAGGGTTAGAGGTAGAGGACAGTATTACATGGTGAGTAGGGTTAGAGGAGGACAGTATTACATGGTGAGGATGAGGAGGGTTAGAGGACAGTATTACATGGTGAGGATGAGGAGGGTTAGAGGTAGAGGACAATATTACATGGTGAGTAGGGTTAGAGGAGGACAGTATTACATGGTGAGGATGAGGAGGGTTAGAGGACAGTATTACATGGTGAGGATGAGAAGGGTTAGAGGACAGAATTACATTGTGAGGATGAGGAGGGTTAGAGGAGGACAGTATTATATGGTGAGGATGAGGAGGGTTAGAGGTAGAGGACAGTATTACATGGTGAGGATGAGGAGGGTTCGAGGACAGTATTACATGGTGAGGATGAGAAGGGTTAGAGGTAGAGGACAATATTACATGGTGAGTAGGGTTAGAGGAGGACAGTATTACATGGTGAGGATGAGGAGGGTTAGAGGACAGCATTACATTGTGAGGATGAGGAGGGTTAGAGGAGGACAGTATTACATTGTGAGGATGAGGAGGGTTAGAGGAGGACAGTATTACATGGTGAATATGAGGAGGGTTAGAGGTAGAGGACAGTATTATATGGTGAGGATGAGGAGGGTTAGAGGTAGAGGACAGTATTACATGGTGAGGATGAGGAGGGTTCGAGGACAGTATTACATGGTGAGGATGAGGAGGGTTAGAGGTAGAGGACAGTATTACAGGGTGAGGATGAGGAGGGTTAGAGGTAGAGGACAGTATTACATGGTGAGGATGAGGAGGGTTAGAGGTAGAGGACAGTATTATATGGTGAGGATGAGGAGGGTTAGAGGTAGAGGACAGTATTACATGGTGAGGATGAGGAGGGTTAGAGGTAGAAGACAGTATTACATGGTGAGGATGAGGAGGGTTAGAGGTAGAGGACAGTATTACATGGTGAGGATGAGGAGGGTTAGAGGTAGAGGACAGTATTACATGGTGAGGATGAGGAGGGTTAGAGGTAGAGGACAGTATTATATGGTGAGGATGAGGAGGGTTAGAGGTAGAGGACAGTATTACATGGTGAGGATGAGGAGGGTTAGAGGTAGAGGACAGTATTACATGGTGAGGATGAGGAGGGTTAGAGGACAGTATTACATGGTGAGGATGAGGAGGGTTAGAGGACAGGATTACATGGTGAGGATGAGGAGGGTTAGAGGTAGAGGACAGTATTACATGGTGAGGATGAGGAGGGTCAGAGGTAGAGAACAGTATTGTATGGTGAGGATGAGGAGGGTTAGAGGTAGAGGACAGTATTATATGGTGAGGATGAGGAGGGTTAGAGGTAGAGGACAGTATTGTATGGTGAGGATGAGGAGGTTTAGAGGTAGAGGACAGTATTATATGGTGAGGATGAGGAGGGTTAGAGGTAGAGGACAGTATTATATGGTGAGTAGGTTTAGAGGTAGAGGACAGTATTACATGGTGAGGATGAGGAGGGTTAGAGGACAGTATTATATGGTGAGGATGAGGAGGGTTAGAGGTAGAGGACAGTATTACATGGTGAGTATGAGAAGGGTTAGAGGTAGAGGACAGTATTACATGGTGAGGATGAGGAGGGTTAGAGGTCGAGGTCAATATTACATGGTGAGGATGAGGAGGGTTAGAGGTCGAGGAAAGTATTACATGGTGAGGATGAGGAGGGTTGAGGTAGAGGACAGTATTATATGGTGAGGATGAGGAGGGTTAGAGGTAGAAGACAGTATTACATGGTGAGGATGAGGAGGGTTAGAGGTCGAGGAAAGTATTACATGGTGAGGATGAGGAGGGTTAGAGGTCGAGGTCAATATTACATGGTGAGGATGAGGAGGGTTAGAGGTCGAGGAAAGTATTACATGGTGAGGATGAGGAGGGTTAGAGGTCGAGGTCAATATTACATGGTGAGGATGAGGAGGGTTAGAGGTAGAGGACAGTATTACATGGTGAGGATGAGGAGGGTTAGAGGTAGAAGACAGTATTACATGGTGAGGATGAGGAGGGTTAGAGGTCGAGGAAAGTATTACATGGTGAGGATGAGGAGGGTTAGAGGTCGAGGTCAATATTACATGGTGAGGATGAGGAGGGTTAGAGGTAGAGGACAGTATTACATGGTGAGGATGAGGAGGGTTAGAGGTAGAGGACAGTATTACATGGTGAGGATGAGGAGGGTTAGATGTAGAAGACAGTAATTACATGGTGAGGATGAGGAGGGTTAGAGGTAGAGGACAGTATTACATGGTGAGGATGAGGAGGGTTAGATGTAGAAGACAGTAATTACATGGTGAGGATGAGGAGGGTTAGAGGTAGAGGACAGTATTATATGGTGAGGATGAGGAGGGTTAGAGGTAGAGGACAGTATTACATGGTGAGTAGGGTTAGAGGAGGACAGTATTACATGGTGAGGATGAGGAGGGTTAGAGGACAGTATTACATGGTGAGGATGAGGAGGGTTAGAGGTAGAGGACAATATTACATGGTGAGTAGGGTTAGAGGAGGACAGTATTACATGGTGAGGATGAGGAGGGTTAGAGGACAGTATTACATGGTGAGGATGAGAAGGGTTAGAGGACAGAATTACATTGTGAGGATGAGGAGGGTTAGAGGAGGACAGTATTATATGGTGAGGATGAGGAGGGTTAGAGGTAGAGGACAGTATTACATGGTGAGGATGAGGAGGGTTCGAGGACAGTATTACATGGTGAGGATGAGAAGGGTTAGAGGTAGAGGACAATATTACATGGTGAGTAGGGTTAGAGGAGGACAGTATTACATGGTGAGGATGAGGAGGGTTAGAGGACAGCATTACATTGTGAGGATGAGGAGGGTTAGAGGAGGACAGTATTACATTGTGAGGATGAGGAGGGTTAGAGGAGGACAGTATTACATGGTGAATATGAGGAGGGTTAGAGGTAGAGGACAGTATTATATGGTGAGGATGAGGAGGGTTAGAGGTAGAGGACAGTATTACATGGTGAGGATGAGGAGGGTTCGAGGACAGTATTACATGGTGAGGATGAGGAGGGTTAGAGGTAGAGGACAGTATTACAGGGTGAGGATGAGGAGGGTTAGAGGTAGAGGACAGTATTACATGGTGAGGATGAGGAGGGTTAGAGGTAGAGGACAGTATTATATGGTGAGGATGAGGAGGGTTAGAGGTAGAGGACAGTATTACATGGTGAGGATGAGGAGGGTTAGAGGTAGAAGACAGTATTACATGGTGAGGATGAGGAGGGTTAGAGGTAGAGGACAGTATTATATGGTGAGTAGGTTTAGAGGTAGAGGACAGTATTACATGGTGAGGATGAGGAGGGTTAGAGGACAGTATTACATGGTGAGGATGAGGAGGGTTAGAGGACAGTATTACATGGTGAGGATGAGGAGGGTTAGAGGTAGAGGACAGTATTACATGGTGAGGATGAGGAGGGTTAGAGGTAGAGGACAGTATTATATGGTGAGGATGAGGAGGGTTAGAGGTAGAGGACAGTATTATATGGTGAGGATGAGGAGGGTTAGAGGTAGAGGACAGTATTATATGGTGAGGATGAGGAGGGTTAGAGGACAGTATTACATGGTGAGGATGAGGAGGGTTAGAGGACAGTATTACATGGTGAGGATGAGGAGGGTTAGAGGTAGAGGACAGTATTACATGGTGAGGATGAGGAGGGTCAGAGGTAGAGAACAGTATTGTATGGTGAGGATGAGGAGGGTTAGAGGTAGAGGACAGTATTATATGGTGAGGATGAGGAGGGTTAGAGGTAGAGGACAGTATTGTATGGTGAGGATGAGGAGGGTTAGAGGTAGAGGACAGTATTATATGGTGAGGATGAGGAGGGTTAGAGGTAGAGGACAGTATTGTATGGTAAGGATGAGGAGGGTTAGAGGTAGAGGACAGTATTATATGGTGAGTAGGTTTAGAGGTAGAGGACAGTATTATATGGTGAGGATGAGGAGGGTTAGAGGTAGAGGACAGTATTATATGGTGAGTAGGTTTAGAGGTAGAGGACAGTATTACATGGTGAGGATGAGGAGGGTTAGAGGACAGTATTATATGGTGAGGATGAGGAGGGTTAGAGGTAGAGGACAGTATTACATGGTGAGTATGAGAAGGGTTAGAGGTAGAGGACAGTATTACATGGTGAGGATGAGGAGGGTTAGAGGACAGTATTACATGGTGAGGATGAGGAGGGTTAGAGGACAGTATTACATGGTGAGGATGAGGAGGGTTAGAGGTAGAGGACAGTATTACATGGTGAGGATGAGTAGGTTTAGAGGTAGAGGACAGTATTATATGGTGAGGATGAGGAGGGTTAGAGGTAGAGGACAGTATTACATGGTGAGTATGAGAAGGGTTAGAGGTAGAGGACAGTATTACATGGTGAGGATGAGGAGGGTTAGAGGACAGGATGAGGAGGGTTAGAGGTAGAGGACAGTATTACATGGTGAGGATGAGGAGGGTTAGAGGTAGAGGACAGTATTACATGGTGAGGATGAGAAGGGTTAGAGGTAGAGGACAGTATTATATGGTGAGGATGAGGAGGGTTAGAGGTAGAGGACAGTATTATATGGTGAGGATGAGTAGGGTTAGAGGTAGAGGACAGTATTACATGGTGAGGATGAGGAGGGTTAGAGGTAGAGGACAGTATTATATGGTGAGGATGAGGAGGGTTAGAGGTAGAGGACAGTATTATATGGTGAGGATGAGGAGGGTTAGAGGTAGAGGACAGTATTATATGGTGAGGATGAGGAGGGTTAGAGGTAGAGGACAGTATTGTATGGTGAGGATGAGGAGGGTTAGAGGTAGAGGACAGTATTATATGGTGAGGATGAGGAGGGTTAGAGGTAGAGGACAGTATTACATGGTGAGTAGGGTTAGAGGTAGAGGATAGTATTACATGGTGAGGATGAGGAGGGTTAGAGGACAGTATTACATGGTGAGGATGAGGAGGGTTAGAGGTAGAGGACAGTATTACATGGTGAGGATGAGTAGGTTTAGAGGTAGAGGACAGTATTATATGGTGAGGATGAGGAGGGTTAGAGGTAGAGGACAGTATTACATGGTGAGTATGAGAAGGGTTAGAGGTAGAGGACAGTATTACATGGTGAGGATGAGGAGGGTTAGAGGACAGGATGAGGAGGGTTAGAGGTAGAGGACAGTATTACATGGTGAGGATGAGGAGGGTTAGAGGTAGAGGACAGTATTACATGGTGAGGATGAGAAGGGTTAGAGGTAGAGGACAGTATTATATGGTGAGATGAGGAGGGTTAGAGGTAGAGGACAGTATTATATGGTGAGGATGAGTAGGGTTAGAGGTAGAGGACAGTATTACATGGTGAGGATGAGGAGGGTTAGAGGTAGAGGACAGTATTATATGGTGAGGATGAGGAGGGTTAGAGGTAGAGGACAGTATTATATGGTGAGGATGAGGAGGGTTAGAGGTAGAGGACAGTATTATATGGTGAGGATGAGGAGGGGTAGAGGTAGAGGACAGTATTGTATGGTGAGGATGAGGAGGGTTAGAGGTAGAGGACAGTATTATATGGTGAGGATGAGGAGGGTTAGAGGTAGAGGACAGTATTACATGGTGAGTAGGGTTAGAGGTAGAGGATAGTACCCCCTTTAACCCACCTGTCCTGTGTCCAATCCTCCAGGGAAGGTATTCAGGGCTGGAGAAGGCGCAGACTCTCACTCTGCTGCCGACGGCCTCCTTCAGTTTGCAGCTAAAGTCTTCTGTGGTGGACGAGGCTGCTGTTACTGGCTTTGATACCCTGGACGTAAAACATTTGTACAGGAACCAGGTTAGGTTCTACAAATTAAGCATCTGCCAAGGGTTAGGGCCCTAGACATGAGACACTATACTAGTACTAAGACACCCCCTACCCAATAGTGTATTAGTACTAAGAAAACTCCTACCCTAAGCCAATAGGTACATCATACCCTATCCCAACATCTAAAATGGTGGCAGAAGAAATGGCAGGAGTTTCACGGGCGCCCAACAAATTGTGCTATTGTGGGTTTTTGTGCGTTATTTGTAACTTATTTTGTACAGTCGTGGCCAAAAGTTGAGAAGGACACAAATATTGATTTTCACAAAGTCTGCTGCTTCAGTTTGTATGATGGTCATTTTCATATACTCCAGAATGTTATGAAGAGTGATCAGATGAATTGCAATTAATTGCAAAGTCCCTCTTTGCCATACAAATTAACTGAATCCCCCAAAAACACTTCTACTGCATTTCAGCCCTGCCACAAAAGGACCAGCTGACATGTCAGCGATTCTCTCGTTAACACAGGTGTGAGTGTTGACGAGGACAAGGCTGTTGACGAGGACAAGGCTGTTGACGAGGACAAGGCTGTTGACGAGGACAAGGCTGTTGACGAGGACAAGGCTGTTGACGAGGACAAGGCTGTTGACGAGGACAAGGCTGTTGACGAGGACAAGGCTGTTGACGAGGACAAGGCTGTTGACGAGGACAAGGCTGTTGACGAGGACAAGGCTGTTGACGAGGACAAGGCTGTTGACGAGGACAAGGCTGTTGACGAGGACAAGGCTGTTGACGAGGACAAGGCTCTGTCATGCTGATTGAGTTCGAATAACAGACTGGAAGCTTCAAAAAGAGGGTGATGCTTGGAATCATTGTTCTTCCTCTGTCAATCATGGTTACCTGCAAGGAAACACATGCCGTCATCATTGCTTTGCACAGAAAGGGCTTCACAGGCAAGGATATTACTGCCAGTAAGATTGCACCTAAATCAACCATTTATCGGATCATCAAGAACTTCAAGGACAGCGGTTCAATTGTTGTGAAGAAGGCTTCAGGGCGCCCAAGAAAGTCCAGCAAGCGCCAGGACCGTCTCCTAAAGCTGATTCAGCTCATGCCAACAGTAAAGCATCCTGAGACCATTCATGTGTGGGGTTGATTACCTCCTGAACAGGTAATCAAAAGGCTACCCAACCCCTCTTTTACGCTGCTGCTACTCCGTTTATCATATATGCATAGTCACGAACAAAACATTCATGAACATACTACCTCAATCAGCCCGACTAACCGGTTGCATGTATACAGCCACACTACTGTATGCAGCCCCGCTACTGTATACAGCCACGCTACTGTATACAGCCCCGCTACTGTATACAGCCACCCATTTTTTGTATATATATATATATATATCGATTTTTTATTCGATTATACCTTCCGGTAACCTGCCTCACCCAATGTGATATGGAATCGCTATTATTTTCAATTTTAGAACACATTCAAGTATCTCCAGAAGCTAACAAGCTATTTAGTCATTGTTAGCCACTGCTAGCGGCTTTTACCTTCTGCACAGATACCAGCCCTGTTCTTAGCCTGGATAATACTCGCTAGTCTACCAATATCGGATATCGGTCTCTCCACAACAACGCTGGATTCCTGCCGTAATCCCTGGACCACTACTTCTGATCCTCACAGCTATAGCTGGCTCACAGCTATAACTGGCTCACAGCTATAACTGGCTCACAGCTATAACTGGCTCACAGCTATAACTGGCTCACAGCTATAACTGGCTCACAGCTATAACTGGCTCACAGCTATAACTGGCTCACAGCTATAACTGGCTCACAGCTATAACTGGCTCACAGCTATAACTGGCTCACAGCTCGCAGCTAGCTTTCACTCACCGTGGCACCCAGTACTGAAGCTATCCCTGAGGCCCACCTCCCGGCCTACTCAGCTGTTCACCCGAACCCCACTCATACACGGCTAGAGCCCAAAACTCCACCGGATCCTTGCTGTAAACTCGGAACCTTGGCACCGGATCACCGCTGCTACCGATTGGATATAGTGGCTAACGCCACTGCCACGAAGCTAGCACCAGTTAGCTGTGAGCCAGGCACATCTTTTACTTGCAATATTGTATTTACTTTGCCACTATGGTCTTTTTTTTGCCTTTATCTCCCTTATCTCACCTCATTTGCTCTCATCGTATAGAGACTTGTTTCTACTGTATTATTGACTGTATGTTTGTTTCACTCCATGTGTAACTCTGTGTTGTTGTATGTGTCGAACTGCTTTGTTCTATCTTGGCCAGGTCGCAATTGTAAATGAGCACTTGTTCTCAACTTGCCTACCTGGTTAAATAAAGGTGAAATAAAATAAAATGAAAAAATAAAAACCTGTCTCCTGTACATAGACTCCACTGTATAGTCTCACCACTGTATACAACCTCTACTGTATACAACCTCTACTGTATACAACCTCTACTGTATACAACCTCTCCACTGTATACAACCTCTCCACTGTATACAGCCTCTCCACTGCATACAGCCTCTCCACTGTATACAGCCTCTCTACAGTATACAGCCTCTCTACAGTATACAGCCTCTCTACAGTATACAGCCTCTCTACAGTATACAGCCTCTCTACAGTATACAGCCTCTACTGTATACAACCTCTACTGTATATAGCCTCTACTGTATATAGCCTCTACTGTATATAGCCTCTACTGTATATAGCCTCTACTGTATATAGCCTCTACTGTATATAAACTCGCTACTGTATATAGTCTCTCCACTGTATATAACCTCTACTGTATATAACACCTCTACTGTATATAACACCTACTGTATACAGCCTCTACACTGTATATAGCCTGTAATGTATATAACCTCTACTGTATATAGCCTCTACTGTATATAACCTCTACTGTATACAGCCTCTCCACTGTATTTAACCTCTACTGTATATAACCTCTACTGTATACAGCCTCTCTACTGTATATAGTCTCGCTACTGTATATAGTCTCGCTACTGTATCTAACCTCTCCACTGTATACAGCCTCTCCACTGTATACAGCCTCTACTGTATATAACCTCTACTGTACACAGCCTCTCCTGAATATAATCTCTACTGTATACAGCCTCTCCACTGTGTACAGCCTCTACTGTATATAACCTCTACTGTATACAGCCTCTACTGTATACAGCCTCTCCACTGTATATAACCTCTACTGTATACAGCTTCTCCACTGTATATAACCTCTACTGTATATAACACCTCTACTGTATATAACACCTACTGTATACAGCCTCTGCACTGTATATAGCCTCTACTGTATATAACCTCTACTGTATACAGCCTCTCCACTGTATATAACCGCTACTGTATATAGCCTCTACTGTATACAGCCTCTCCACTGTATCTAACCTCTCCACTGTATACAGCCTCTCCACTGTGTACAGCCTCTCCACTGTATACAGCCTCTCCACTGTATACAGCCTCTCCTGTATACAGCCTCTCCTGTATACAGCCTCTCCTGTATACAGCCTCTCCTGTATACAGCCTCTCCTGTACACAACCTCTACTGTATATAACCTCTACTGTATACAGCCTCTCCACTGTATATAACCTCTACTGTATATAACCTCTACTGTACACGGCCTCTCCTGAATATAACCTCTACTGTATACAGCCTCTAATGTATACAGCCTCTCCACTGTATAACCTCGCTACTGTATATAGCCTCGCTACTGTATATAGCCTCTCCACTGTATATAGCCTCTCCACTGTATATAGCCCCTCCACTGTATACAGCCTCTCTGTGTACAGCCTCTCCACTGTGTACAGCCTCTCCACTGTATACAGCCTCTCCACTGTGTACAGCCTCTCCACTGTGTACAGCCTCTCCACTGTGTACAGCCTCTCCACTGTGTACAGCCTCTCCACTGTGTACAGCCTCTCCACTGTGTACAGCCTCTCCACAGTGTACAGCCTCTCCACAGTGTACAGCCTCTCCACAGTGTACAGCCTCTCCACAGTGTACAGCCCCTCCACTGTATACAGCCTCTCTGTGTACAGCCTCTCCACAGTGTACAGCCTCTCCACTGTGTACAGCCTCTCCACTGTGTACAGCCTCTCCACTGTGTACAGCCTCTCCACTGTGTACAGCCTCTCCACTGTGTACAGCCTCTCCACTGTGTACAGCCTCTCCACTGTGTACAGCCTCTCCACTGTGTACAGCCTCTCCACTGTGTACAGCCTCTCCACTGTGTACAGCCTCTCCACTGTGTACAGCCTCTCCACTGTGTACAGCCTCTCCACTGTGTACAGCCTCTCCACTGTGTACAGCCTCTCCACTGTGTACTCTGTCAATCACCACATCCTCATCGGCAGACTCGACAGCCTTGGTTTCTCAAATGATTGCCTCGCCTGGTTCACCAACTACTTCTCTGATAGAGTTCAGTGTGTCAAATCGGAGGGTCTGCTGTCCGGACCTCTGGCAGTCTCTATGGGGGTGCCACAGGGTTCAATTCTTGGACCGACTCTCTTCTCTGTATACATCAATGAGGTCGCTCTTGCTGCTGGTGAGTCTCTGATCCACCTCTACGCAGACGACACCATTCTGTATACTTCCGGCCCTTCTTTGGACACTGTGTTAACAACCCTCCAGGCAAGCTTCAATGCCATACAACTCTCCTTCCGTGGCCTCCAATTGCTCTTTAATACAAGTAAAACTAAATGCATGCTCTTCAACCGATCGCTACCTGCACCTACCCGCCTGTCCAACATCACTACTCTGGACGGCTCTGACTTAGAATACGTGGACAACTACAAATACTTAGGTGTCTGGTTGGACTGTAAACTCTCCTTCCAGACCCATATCAAACATCTCCAATCCAAAGTTAAATCTAGAATTGGCTTCCTATTTCGCAACAAAGCATCCTTCACTCATGCTGCCAAACATACCCTTGTAAAACTGACCATCCTACCAATCCTCGACTTTGGCGATGTCATTTACAAAATAGCCTCCAATACCCTACTCAACAAATTGGATGCAGTCTATCACAGTGCAATCCGTTTTGTCACCAAAGCCCCATATACTACCCACCATTGCGACCTGTACGCTCTCGTTGGCTGGCCCTCGCTTCATACTCGTCGCCAAACCCACTGGCTCCATGTCATCTACAAGACCCTGCTAGGTAAAGTCCCCCCTTATCTCAGCTCGCTGGTCACCATAGCATCTCCCACCTGTAGCACACGCTCCAGCAGGTATATCTCTCTAGCCACCCCCAAAACCAATTCTTTCTTTGGCCGCCTCTCCTTCCATTTCTTTGCTGCCAATGACTGGAACGAACTACAAAAATCTCTGAAACTGGAAACACTTATCTCCCTCACTAGCTTTAAGCACCAACTGTCAGAGCAGCTCACAGATTACTGCACCTGTACATAGCCCACCTATAATTTAGCCCAAACAACTACCTCTTTCCCAACTGTATTTAATTTTAATTTATTTATTTTGCTCCCCATTATTTTTATTTCTACTTTGCACATTCTTCCATTGCAAAACTACCATTCCAGTGTTTTACTTGCTATATTGTATTTACTTTGCCACCATGGCCTTTTTTTGCCTTTACCTCCCTTCTCACCTCATTTGCTCACATTGTATATAGACTTGTTTATACTGTATTATTGACTGTATGTTTGTTTTACTCCATGTGTAACTCTGTGTTGTTGTATCTGTCGAACTGCTTTGCTTTATCTTGGCCAGGTCGCAATTGTAAATGAGAACTTGTTCTCAACTTGCCTACCTGGTTAAATAAAGGTAAAATAAAATAAATAAATAAAATATACAGCCTCTCCACTGTATATAACCTCTACTGTACACAGCCTCTCCTGAATATAACCTCTACTGTATACAGCCTCTACTGTAGATAACCTCTACTGTATACAGCCTCTCCACTGTATATAACCTCTACTGTATACAGCCTCTACTGTATACAGCCTCTACTGTATACAGCCTCTACTGTGTACAGCCTCTACTGCGTACAGCCCCTCCACTGCGTACAGCCCCTCCACTGCGTACAGCCCCTCCACTGCGTACAGCCCCTCCACTGCGTACAGCCCCTCCACTGCGTACAGCCTCTCCACTGCGTACAGCCTCTCCACTGCGTACAGCCTCTCCACTGCGTACAGCCTCTCCACTGTGTACAGCCTCTCCTGTATACAACCCCTACTGTATACAACCTCTCCACTGTATATATTACCTCTCCACTGTATATATTACCTCTCCACTGTATACAACCTCTCCACTGTATACAGCCTCTCCACTGTATACAGCCTCTCCACTGTATACAGCCCTTCCACTGTATACAGCCTCTCCTGTATACAGCCTCTCCTGTATACAACCTCTACTGTATACAGCCTCTCCTCTGTATATAACCTCTACTGTATATAACCTCTACTGTTCACAGCCTCTCCTGAATATAGCCTCTACTGTATACAGCCTCTACTGTATACAGCCTCTTTACTGTATATAACCTCTACTGTACACAGCCTCTCCTGAATATAACCTCTACTGTATACAGCCTCTCCACTGTGTACAGCCTCTACTGTATATAACTTCTACTATGTACAGCCTCTGTGTATAACCTCTCCTGTATACAGCCACTCCTGTATACAACCTCTCTACTGTATACAACCTCACTACTGTATATAGCCCCCCCACTGCGTACAGCCTCTCCACTGTATATAACGCCTACTGTATACCGACCCTCTACTGTATACCGACCCTCTACTGTATACTGACCCTCTACTGTATATAACCTCTACTGTATACAGCCTCTCCACTGTATACAGCCTCTCCACTGTATACAGCCTCTCCACTGTATACAGCCTCTCCACTGTATACGGCCTCTCCTGAATATAACCTCTAATGTATACAGCCTCTCCACTGTATACAGCCTCTCCACTGTGTACAGCCTCTCCACTGTGTACAGCCTCTCCACTGTATATAACCCCTACTGTATACAACCTCTCCACTGTATATATTACCACTCCACTGTATACAGCATCTCCACTGTATACAGCCTCTACTGTATATAACCTCTACTGTATACAGCCTCTACTGTATATAACCTCGCTACTGTATATAGCCTCTCCACTGTATATAGCCCCTCCACTGTATATAGCCCCTCCACTGTATACAGCCTCTCAGTGTACAGCCTCGACTGTATACAGCCTCTCCACTGTGTACAGCCTCTCCTCTCCACTGTGTACAGCCTCTCCACTGTGTACAGCCTCTCCACTGTGTATATCCTCTCCACTGTATATATCCTCGCTACTGTATATATCCTCGCTACTGTATATAGTCTCTCCAATGTATATAACCTCTACTGTATATAACCTCTACTGTATACAGCCTCTACTGTATATAACCTATCCACTGTATATAACCTATCCACTGTGTACAGCCTCTCCTCTCCACTGTATACAGCCTCTCCACTGTGTACAGCCTCTCCTCTCCACTGTGTACAGCCTCTCCACTGTATATATCCTCTCCACTGTATATATCCTCGCTACTGTATATAGTCTCTCCAATGTATACAGCCTCTACTGTATACAGCCTCTACTGTATACAGCCTCTACTGTATATAACCTATCCACTGTATATAACCTATCCACTGTATATAACCTATCCACTGTATATAACCTATCCACTGTATATAACCTATCCACTGAATATAACCTTGATTGTATACAGCCTCTCCACTGTATACAGCCTCTCCACTGTATACAGCCTCTCTACTGTATATAGTCTCGCTACTGTATATAGCCTCTACTGTATACAATCTCCCCACTGTATATAACCTCTCTCCAGTATATAACCTCTCCTGTATACAGCCTCTCCTGTATACAGCCTCCCTACTGTATAGTCTCTACTGTATACAGCCTTGCTACTGTATATTGCCTCTACTGTATACAGCCTCGCTACTGTATTCAGCCTCGCTACCGCACAAACCCAATAGTTTTAGGACTAAGACACCTCCTACACCAACCCAATAGTTTATTAGGACTAAGACACCTCCTACACCAACCAAATAGTTTATTAGGACTATCTATTGTTCACCTAATACTTTTTTTCTTTTTTTTAACTTCAATTGCACTGTTGGTCAGAGCCTGTAAGTAAGTATTTCAGTGTAAGGTCTACACCTGCTGTATTCGGCGCACGTGACAAATAAACTTTGATTTGGAATAGTTTATTACTAATAAAGACACCCACCCAAACCCAATAGTTTTAGGACTAAGACACCTCCTAACCCAATAGTTTAGGACTAAGACACCTCCTAACCCAATAGTTTATTAGGACTAAGACACCTCCTAACCCAATAGTTTATTAGGACCAAGACACCTCCTAACCCAATAGTTTATTAGGACCAAGACACCTCCTAACCCAATAGTTTATTAGGACCAAGACACCTCCTAACCCAATAGTTTATTAGGACCAAGACACCTCCTAACCCAATAGTTTATTAGGACCAAAACACCTCCTAACCTAACCTGCTACACTAACCATATAGTTTATTTGGACAAGACACCTGCTACACTAACCATATAGTTTATTTGGACAAAGACACCTGCTACACTAACCCAATAGTTAATTAGGACTAAGACACCTCCTAACCCAATAGTTTATTAGGACTAAGACACCTCCTAACCCAATAGTTTATTAGGACCAAGACACCTCCTAGTTTATTTAGACAAAGACACCTCCTAACCCAATAGTTTATTAGGACCAAGACACCTCCTAACCCAATAGTTTATTAGGACCAAGACACCTCCTAGTTTATTTAGACAAAGACACCTCCTAACCCAATAGTTTATTAGGACCAAGACACCTCCTAACCCAATAGTTTATTAGGACTAAGACACCTCCTAACCCAATAGTTTATTAGGACCAAGACACCTCCTAGTTTATTTAGACAAAGACACCTCCTAACCCAATAGTTTATTAGGACCAAGACACCACCTAGTTTATTTAGACAAAGACACCTCCTAACCCAATAGTTTATTAGGACCAAGACACCTCCTAACCCAATAGTTTATTAGGACTAAGACACCTCCTAACCCAATAGTTTATTAGGACCAAGACACCTCCTAGTTTATTTAGACAAAGACACCTCCTAACCCAATAGTTTATTAGGACCAAGACACCTCCTAACCCAATAGTTTATTAGGACCAAGACACCTCCTAACCCAATAGTTTATTAGGACTAAGACACCTCCTAACCCAATAGTTTATTAGGACCAAGACACCTCCTAGTTTATTTAGACAAAGACACCTCCTAACCCAATAGTTTATTAGGACCAACACACCTCCTAACCCAATAGTTTATTAGGACCAAGACACCTCCTAACCCAATAGTTTATTAGGACTAAGACACCTCCTACTACTCTAAACCTATAGACACCTCTTACTCTAACCCAATAATTTAGTTCTAATTATGCCGTAGTTTGTTCCTCTTACCCAAAGTCAATGGTTTATTCGGACTAATTCTACCGTAATTTGTTGTGCAGAAACTCTTGCTTCACGTTGATGTCAGTGGTGGTCTTGTGTTTGGAGATGGGGGTCCTGCGAGCATTGGGGAACTCAAAGTCCCAGTCACAGTTGACAGTCAGAGGCAGGACCAGGTCTGGCTTCCTGCAGGAGGCACAGCAGCATCGGGGGGCATGGCTCAGCAGACGACTCTTCTGGAGAATTTAACAGGTTCACAACAATTTACTTCCAGGTGCATGAAGGGGGAAAATCGAAAGTTTAGCTATGTACTATTTGGGGTTGATATACATTAAACATGTTGTGGAGCATGTACTGTGTTCCTTCTGAGAATATATAAACTAACCATAGTCAATAATATAAATATATTTAATATAAGATTAAGATCAATTTAACAAGTGTGTTAGATGAGTTGAAATAGCTAAAACCTTCATTGATGGAACAACAAACCAACCTCATGTAATGCCAGTGAATAAATCCAACATAATTAGTAAATAGTAACAAGAACGTTAGCCTGATTGCTGACTAAATAAACGTTTAGGCTAAGCTAGTCAACTACTTGCCCTTGCATGCCCATCCAGGACTTTCTTGGAGTGGTTGTCCAAGACATTAAATGAGGCAAGAAGTCTGGTTGTCATCTTTAGACACTGAAATAGATTAGCAACATAGCTATATAACGTTATACTGTTCGTTGAGCTACTTCACTGCCAACAGTGGCAGCTAACGTTAGCTATCAGCCAAACGGAGTTGGACACATCTTTGAACTTAAAATACCTAGCTAGCTACCGTTTATGACACTGGTAATAGCCTGCTAACAGGCTACACAGCCTTGACATTATAGTTCGTCTCCGTTAGCAAGCTAACTACCATCTTTCCAGCTCCCCAGACAAACTACTATTGACCGTTACCATAGCAACACACGAACAGGAGCCAATAGGGGAGACAGAAACTAGATGTGGTGGTAGAACAGCGCCCTCCTACGGTTCAGTATAAGTTCAACGTTTCAATGCTATGGAACCCCGTTTGGGTCTTACGTGTAAAAATATATATATATATTTATATAATAGTATATATATATACTATTATGCTTTACAAAAAATATAAACGCAGCATGTAAAGTGTTGGTCCCATTTTTCATAAGCTGAAATAAAATATCCCAGATATGTTCCATACGCATAAAAAGCTTATTTCTCTCAAATGTGCACGAATTGTTACATCCCTGTTCATGAGCATTTCATCTTTGCCAAGATAATTCATCCACCTGACAGGTATGGCATATGAAGAATTTGAAAACAGCATGATCATTACACAGGTGCACCTTTTGCTGGGGATAATGAAAAGGTCACTCTACAATGTGCAGTTGTCTCACACAACACAATGCCACAGATGTTTAAAGAGTTGAGGGAGCATGCAATT
This sequence comes from Oncorhynchus tshawytscha, assembly GCF_018296145.1. Lineage (NCBI taxonomy): Eukaryota > Metazoa > Chordata > Actinopteri > Salmoniformes > Salmonidae > Oncorhynchus > Oncorhynchus tshawytscha. Next base: position 42,919 of record NW_024609677.1, read on the forward strand.
GGCATGCTGACTGCAGGAATGTCCATCAGAGCTGTTGGCAGAGAATTGAAAGTCAATTTCTCTACCATAAGCCTCCTCCAACATCATTTTAGAAAATTGGCCAGTACGTCCAACCGGTGTCACAACCGCAGACCGCGTAAACCACGCCATCTGATGACCTCCATATCCGGCTTCTTCAACTGCGGGATCGTCTGAGACCAGCCACCCAGACAGCTGATGAAACTGGAGTATTTCTGTCTGTAATATAAAGCCCTTCTGTGGGGGGGAAAAAAATCATTCTGATTGGCTGGGCCTGGCTCCCAAGTGGGTGGACCTATTCCCTCCCATGGCTGTGCCCATTCCCAGTCATGTGAAATTCATAGATTTGGGTCTAAAGAATTTATTTCAATTGACTGATTTCCTTATGAATTGTAACTCAGTAAAATCGTTCAAATTGTTGCATGTTGCATTTACAACTCACACCCACACACACTGGTGGAAAAAGTAACCAATTTTCATACTTGAGTTAACTTAAAAGTAAATGACTCAAGTAAAAGTCACCCAGTAAAATACTACTTGAGTAAAAGTCCAAACGTATTTAGCTTTAAATGTACTTCAGTATCAAAAGTAAAAAGTATAAATCATTTAACTTTTCTTATATTAAGCAAACCAGATGACACAATTCTATTGTTTATTTACGGATAGCCAGGGGCACAATTCAACACTCAGACATCATTTACAAATGAAGCATTTGTGTTTTGTGAGTCTGCCAGATCAGAGGCAGTAGGGATGACCAGGGATGTTCTCATGATAAGTGCTTGAATTAGACAATTTTCCTGTCCTGCTAAGCATTCAAAATGTAACGAGTACTTTTGGGTGTCTGGGGAAAATATATAAAGAGTCAAAAAAATTACTTATTTTCTTTAGGAAGTAAGTTGTCAAAAAAATAAATAGTAAAGTACAGATAACCCAAAAAATACTTTAGTACTTTAAACCACTTGTGTATCAATCTGATTGATTGATAGTTATACACCTGAGCACAACTGTGGCTCCCTCCACCTTCAAAGAATAGGCAAGAGGACCAACCATGGAGAATAGTAAGACACTCCATTGTGTCTATGTACACTATATATACACAAAAGTATGTGGACACCCCTTCAAATTCGTGGATTTGGCTATTCCAGACACACCCGTTGTTGCTAACAGATGTATAAAATCCAGGGCGCATCCATGCAATCTAAATAGACAAACATTGGAAGTAGAATGGCCTAACTGAAAAGCTCAGTGACTTTCGACTTTCAACCGTCATAGGATGCCACCTTTCGAACAAGTCAGTTTCTGCCCTGCTAGAGCTGCCCCGGTCAACTGTAAGTGCTGTTATTGTAACGTATTGTAGGCCACAGAAGCGCACAGAACAGGACCGCCAAGTGCTGAAGTGTGTAGCGTGTAAAAAATCATCTGTCCTCAGTTACAACACTCACTACCAAGTTTCAAACTGACTCTGGAAGCAACATCAGCACAACAAATGTTCGTCGGGAACTTCCTGCAATGGGTTTCCATGGCCGAGCAGCCGCACAAAAGACTAAGATCACCATACGCAATGCCAAAGGTCGGCTGGAGTGGTGTAAAGCTCACCACCATTGGACTCTGGAGCAGCGGAAACACGTTCTCTGGAGTGGAGTCATGCTTCACCATCCGGCAGTCCGACGGACAAATCTGGGTTTGGTGGATGCCAGGAGAACACTACCTGCCCCAATGCATAGTGCCAACTAAAGTTTAGTGGAGGGGGAATAATGGTCTGGAGCTGTTTCCTGTGGTTCAGACTAGGCCCCTTAGTTCCAGTGAAGGGAAATCTTAAATCTAAAGCATACAATGACATTCTAGACTGTGCTCCCAACTTTGTGGCAACAGTTTTGGGAAGGCCCTTTCCTGTTTCAGCATGACAATGTTCCTGTGCACAAGGCGAGGTCCATATAGTAATGGTTTGTCGATATCGGTGTTGAAGAAATTGACTGGCCTGCACAGAGCCCTGACCTCAACCCCATCAAACACCTTTGGGAGGAATTGGAATGCCAACTGTGAGCCAGGTCTAATCGCCTTTCCTCACGAATGCTCTTGTGGCTGAATGGAAGCAAGTCCCTGCAGCAATATTCCAACATCTAGTGGAAAGCCTTCCCAGAAGAGTGGATGCTGTTATTTCAGCAAAGGGGTGACCAACTCCATATTAATGCCCATGATTTTGGAATGAAATGTTCGAGAAGGTGACCACATACTTTTGGTCATGTAGTGTATGTAACTACGTTATATTGTGTCTGTTTTTCAGCTAGCATGTTTTTCAGCATAAAGTACTCTGCAGCCACTCAGTGTGGACACCAGGTGAGGCAACACACAGATTCCTGTTGAACACTGTTTAACGACCTAGATTGACTTCATCACTACTTGTACTTGCGAGAGGTTGAACATGTTGAAAGCACCGAGCTGTCTAAACGACTAGCACACAGCTTAGACACCCATGCATACCCCCCAAGACATGCCACCAGAGGTCTCTTCATAGTCGCCAAGTCCAGACCATGGGAGGTACACAGTACTACATAGAGCCATGACTACATGGAAATCTATTCCACATCAGATAACTGATGCAAGCAGTAAAATTTGATTTAAAAAGCAGATAAAAATACACCTTATAGAACAGCGGGGACTGTGAAGAGACACAAACATAGGCACAGACATGCATACACATGATATCATTCGCACTATACACACATGGATTTAGTACTGTAGATATGTGGTAGTGGTGGAGTAGGGGCCTGAGGGCACACAGTGTGTTGTGAATTCTGTAATGAATGTTTAGTAATGTGTTTAAATTTGAATAACTGCCTTAATTTTGCTGGACCCCAGGAGGAATAGCTGCTGCCTTGGCAGGAACTAATGGGGATCCATAATAAACCCCAGGAAGAGTAGCTTCTGCCATGGCAGGAACTAATGGGGACCCATAATAAACCCCAGGAAGAGTAGCTGCTGCCTTGGCAGGAACTAATGGGGATCCATAATAAACCCCAGGAAGAGTAGCTGCTGCCTTGGCAGGAACTAATGGGGATCCATAATAAACCCCAGGAAGAGTAGCTTCTGCCATGGCAGGAACTAATGGGGACCCATAATAAACCCCAGGAAGAGTAGCTGCTGCCTTGGCAGGAGCTAATGGGGACCCATAATAAACCCCAGGAAGAGTAGCTGTTGCCTTGGCAGGAACTAATGGGGATCTATAATAAATACAAATACCTGAATCACACCTTTATTTGCCAAGGTAGAGTACATGATCAGTGAATATATTCAATGTACAGGCTACAACAGGCCTGGGCAATTATTTTCCATGGAGGGCCATAAGATCCAAGGTGGCGTAGCAGTGAAGACGTGTTTTGTTCGTGTACTTTTGTATTTTTTGTAATATATATATATATATATATATATATATTTCAATTTCATTTTCAATCTCTTTTCGATTTTTAATTTGATTATACCTTCTGGTAACCTGCCTCACCCAATGTGATACGGAATCGCTATTATTTTTTATTTTAGAACACATTCAAGAACCTCCAGAAGCTAACCAGCTAATTAGCTATTCAGTCATTGTTAGCCACTGCTAGCAGCTTTTACCTTCTGCACAGATACCAGCCCTGTTCTTAGCCTGGATAATACTCACCAGTCTACCAGTATCGGACTGTCTCTCCACAACAACGCCGGATTCCTGCCGTAATCCCTGGACCACTACTTCTGATCTTCACAGCTAGCTCGCAGCTAGCTAGCTAGCTCGCAGCTAGCTAGCTAGCTCACCGCTTGCAGCTAGCTAGCTCACCGCTTGCAGCTAGCTAGCTCACCGCTTGCAGCTAGCTAGCTCACCGCTTGCAGCTAGCTAGCTCACCGCTTGCAGCTAGCTAGCTCACCGCTTGCAGCTAGCTAGCTCACCGCTTGCAGCTAGCTAGCTCACCGCTTGCAGCTAGCTAGCTCACCGCTTGCAGCTAGCTAGCTCACCGCTTGCAGCTAGCTAGCTCACCGCTTGCAGCTAGCTAGCTCACCGCTTGCAGCTAGCTAGCTCACCGCTTGCAGCTAGCTAGCTCACCGCTTGCAGCTAGCTAGCTCACCGTGGCACCCTGTACCGAAGCTATCCCTGAGGCCCACCTCCCGGCCTACTCAGCTGTTCAGCCGAACCCCACTCATACACGGCTAGAGCCCAATACTCCACCGGATCCTTGCTGTAAACTCTGGACCTTGGCACCGGATCACCGCTGCTACCGATTGGCTATAGTGGCTAACGCCACTGCCACGAAGCTAGCACCAGTTAGCCGTGAGCCAGGCGCATCTCCCGGCCAGCAAACTAAATTCTACAATACCTCTTTCGCCATCTGGCTTGGATTCTCTGTCGACACGGCGCCCCGCCGCACCACCATGACTGGTCTGCCGACGAATACTCCATCCGCTGTGCCTTCAACCGGCCTCCGTCGGAGGGCTAACTTTAAACGCCTTGTCGCCTGCTAACGTAGTGGTAGGTTCCCTGTTCCATCTACTGCTGCCCCTTGGAAACTATGATCACTTGGCTACATAGCTGATGCCTGCTGGACTTTCCATTAATCACGGTACTCCATTCTGTTTATTTATTTTTTATCTGTCGGCCCCAGCCGCGAACTCAGGCTCTGTGTGTAGTTAATCCGACCCTCTCTGCCTAGTCATCGCCATTTTACCTGTTGTTGTTGTTGTGTTAGTTGATGTTGTCTCACCTGTTGTTTTAGCTAGCTCTCCCAATCAACACCTGCGATTACTTTATGCCTCGCTGTATGTCTCTCTCAAATGTTAATATGCCTTGTATACTGTTGTTCAGGTTAGTTATCATTGTTTTAGTTTACAATGGAGCCCCTAGTTCCACTCTTCATACCTTCGATACCTCCTTTGTCCCACCTCACACACATGCGGTGACCTCATCCATTACAACCAGCATGTCCAGAGATACAACCTCTCTTATCACCCAGCGCCTGGGCTTACCTCCGCTGTACCCGCACCCCACCATACCAGTCTGTGCATTATGCCCTGAATATATTCTACCATGCCCAGAAATCAGCTCCTTTTATGCTTTGTCCCCAATGCTCTAGGCGACCAGTTTTGATAGCCTTTAGCCACACCCTCATACTACTCCTCCTCTGTTCCGCGGGTGATGTGGAGGTAAACCCAGGCCCTGCATGTCCCCAGGCACTCTCATTTGTTGACTTCTGTGATCGAAAAAGCCTTGGTTTCATGCATGTCAAGATCAGAAGCCTCCTCCCTAAGTTTGTTTTACTCACTGCTTTAGCACACTCTGCCAACCCTGATGTCCTTGTCGTGTCTGAATCCTGGCTTAGGAAGGCCACCAAAAATTCTGAGATTTCCATACCCAACTATAGCATTTTCCATCAAGATAGAACTGCCAGAGGGGGAGGAGTTGCAGTCCACTGCAGAGATAGCCTGCAAAGTAATGTCATACTTTCCAGGTCCATACCCAAACAGTTCGAACTACTAATTTTAGAAATTACTCTCTCCAGAAATAAGTCTCTCACTGTTGCCGCCTGCTACCGACCCCCCTCAGCTCCCAGCTGTGCCCTGGACACCATTTGTGAATTGATCGCCCCCCATCTAGCTTCAGAGTTTGTTCTGTTAGGTGACCTAAACTGGGATATGCTTAACACCCCGGCAGTCCTACAATCTAAGCTAGATGCCCTCAATCTCACACAAATCATCAAGGAACCCACCAAGTTCAACCCTAAATCTGTAAACAAGGGCACCCTCAGACGTTATCCTGACCAACTGGCCCTCCAAATACACCTCCGCTGTCTTCAACCAGGATCTCAGCGATCACTGCCTCGTTGCCTGTATCCGCTACGGGTCCGCAGTCAAATGACCACCCCTCATCACTGTCAAAACGCTCCCTAAAACACTTCTGCGAGCAGGCCTTTCTAATCAACCTGGTCCGGGTATCCTGGAAGGATATTGACCTCATCCCGTCAGTTGAGGATGCCTGGTCATTCTTTAAAAGTAATTTCCTCACCATCTTAGATAAGCATTCTCCGTTCAAAAAATGCAGAACTAAGAACAGATATAGCCCTTGGTTCACTCCAGACCTGACTGCCCTCGACCAGCACAAAAACACCCTGTGGAAGTCAGGAACCAATACACGCAGTCAGTCAGGAAAGCAAAGGCCAGCTTTTTCAAGCAGAAATTTGCATCCTGTAGCTCTAACTCCAAAAAGTTCTGGGACACTGTAAAGTCCATGGAGAACAAGAGCACCTCCTCCCAGCTGCCCACTGCACTGAGGCTAGGTAACACGGTCACCACCGATAAATCCATGAGTATTGAAAACTTCAACAAGCATTTCTCAACGGCTGGCCATGCCTTCCTCCTGGCTACTCCAACCTCGGCCAACAGCCCCCCCCCCAGCTACTCGCCCAAGCCTCCCCAGCTTCTCCTTTACCCAAATCCAGATAGCAGATGTTCTGAAAGAGCTGCAAAACCTGGACCCGTACAAATCAGCTGGTCTTGACAATCTGGACCCTCTATTTCTGAAACTATCCGCCGCCATTGTTGCAACCCCTATTACCAGCCTGTTCAACCTCTCTTTCATATCGTCTGAGGTCCCCGAGGATTGGAAAGCTGCCGCAGTCATCCCCCTCTTCAAAGGGGGAGACACCCTGGACCCAAACTGTTACAGACCTAAGACGAAAGCCAAGTCAACAAACAGATCATTGACCATCTCGAATCCCACCGTACCTTCTCCGCTGTGCAATCTGGTTTCCGAGCAGGTCACGGGTGCACCTCAGCCATGGTCAAGGTACTAAACGATATCATAACCACCATTGATAAAAGACCGTACTGTGCAGCCGTCTTCATCGACCTGGCCAAGGCTTTCGACTCTGTCAATTATCGTATTCTTATCGGCAGACTCAGTAGCCTCGGTTTTTCTAATGACTGCCTTGCCTGGTTCACCAACTACTTTGCAGACAGAGTTTAGTGTGTCAAATCGGAGGGCATGTTGTCCGGTCCTCTGGCAGTCTCTATGGGGGTGCCACAGGGTTCAATTCTTAGACCGACTCTTTTCTCTGTATATTTCAATGATGTTGCTCTTGCTGCGGGCGATTCCCTGATCCACCTCTACACAGACGACACCATTCTGTATACTTCCGGCCCTTCCTTGGACACTGTGCTATCTAACCTCCAAACGAGTTTCAATGCCATACAACACTCCTTCCGTGGCCTCCAACTGCTCTTAAACGCTAGTAAACCAAATGCATGCTTTTCAACCGTTCGCTGCCTGCACCCGCATGCCCGACTAGCATATGCATATGCAGGCTAGAGCCCAATACTCCACCGGATCCTTGCTGTAAACTCTGGACCTTGGCACCGGATCACCGCTGCTACCGATTGGCTATAGTGGCATGTTTGTTTCACTCCATGTGTAACTCTGTGTTGTTGTATGTGTCGAACTGCTTTGTTCTATCTTGGCCAGGTCGCAATTGTAAATGAGAACTTGTTCTCAACTTGCCTACCTGGTTAAATAAAGGTGAAATAAAATAAAATGAAAAAATAAAAACCTGTCTACTGTATACAGCCTCTCCTGTATATATAGACTCTCCACTGTATACAACCTCTACTGTATACAGCCTCTCCACAGTGTACAGCCTCCCAACAGTGTACAGCCTCTCCACAGTGTACAGCCTCTCCACAGTGTACAGCCTCTCCACAGTGTACAGCCTCTCCACAGTGTACAGCCTCTCCACAGTGTACAGCCTCTCCACAGTGTACAGCCTCTCCACAGTGTACAGCCTCTCCACAGTGTACAGCCTCTCCACAGTGTACAGCCTCTCCACAGTGTACAGCCTCTCCACAGTGTACAGCCTCTCCACAGTGTACAGCCTCTCCACAGTGTACAGCCTCTCCACTGTGTATAACCTCTACTGTATACAGCCTCGCTACTATATATAGCCTCTACTGTATACAGCCTCTACTGTATACAGCCTCTACTGTATACAACCTCTACTGTATATAACCTCTACTGTATATAACCTCTACTGTATACAGCCTCTCCACTGTATACAACCTCTACTGTATACAGCCTCTAGTGTATACAGCCTCTAGTGTATACAGCCTCTAGTGTATACAGCCTCTCCACTGTATATAACCTCTACTGTATATAGCCTCTCTACTGCATATAGCCTCTACTGTATATAGTCTCGCTAGTGTATACAGCCTCTACTGTATACAGCCTCTCCACTGTATATAACCTCTACTGTATATAGTCTCGCTAGTGTATACAGCCTCTACTGTATACAGCCTCTCCAAATAAAATCTAATTTATTTATATAGCCCTTCGTACATCAGCTGATATCTCAAAGTGCTGTACAGAAACCCAGCCTAAAACCCCAAACAGCAAGCAATGCAGGTGTAGAAGCACGGTGGCTAGGAAAAACTCCCTAGAAAGGCCAAAACCTAGGAAGAAACCTAGAGAGGAACCAGGCTATGTGGGGTGGCCAGTCCTCTTCTGGCTGTGCCGGGTGGAGATTATAACAGAACATGGCCAAGATGTTCAAATGTTCATAAATGACCAGCATGGTCGAATAATAATAAGGCAGAACAGTTGAAACTGGAGCAGCAGCACAGCCAGGTGGACTGGGGACAGCAAGGAGTCATCATGTCAGGTAGTCCTGGGGCATGGTCCTAGGGCTCAGGTCCTCCGAGAGAGAGAAAGAAAGAGAGAAGGAGAGAATTAGAGAACGCACACAGGACACCGAATAGGACAGGAGAAGTACTCCAGATATAACAAACTGACCCTAGCCCCCCGACACAAACTACTGCAGCATAAATACTGGAGGCTGAGACAGGAGGGGTCAGGAGACACTGTGGTCCCATCCGAGGACACCCCCGGACAGGACCAAACAGGAATGATATAACCCCACCCACTTTGCCAAAGCACCGCCCCCACACCACTAGAGGGATATCTTCAACCACCAACTTACCATCCTGAGACAAGGCCGAAGTATAGCCCACAGAGATCTCCACCATGGCACAACCCAAGGGGGGGCGCCAACCCAGACAGGATGACCACATCAGTGAATCAACCCACTCAGGTGACGCACCCCTTCCAGGGACGGCATGAGAGAGCCCCAGTAAGCCAGTGACTCAGCCCCTGTAATACGGTTAGAGGCAGAAAATCCCAGTGGAAAGAGGGGAACCGGCCAGGCAGAGACAGCAAGGGCGGTTCGTTGCTCCAGAGCCTTTCCGTTCACCTTCCCACTCCTGGGCCAGACTACATTCAATCATATGACCCACTGAAGAGATGAGTCTTCAGTAAAGACTTAAAGGTTGAGACCGAGTTTGCGTCTCTGACATGGGTAGGCAGACCGTTCCATAAAAATGGAGCTCTATAGGAGAAAGCCCTGCCTCTAGCTGTTTGCTTAGAAATTCTAGGGACAATTAGGAGGCCTGCGTCTTGTGACCGTAGCGTACGTGTAGGTCAAATCAAAATCAAATCAAATCAAATTTTATTTGTCACATACACATGGTTAGCAGATGTTAATGCGAGTGTAGCGAAATGCTTGTCGGCAGGACCAAATCAGAGAGATAGGTAGGAGCAAGCCCATGTAATGCTTTGTAGGTTAGCAGTAAAACCTTGAAATCAGCCCTTGCTTTGACAGGAAGCCAGTGTAGAGAGGCTAGCACTGGAGTAATATGATCAAATTTTTTGGTTCTAGTCAGGATTCTAGCAGCCGTATTTAGCACCAACTGAAGTTTATTTAGTGCTTTATCCGGGTAGCCGGAAAGTAGAGCATTGCAATAGTCTAAACTAGAAGTGACAAAAGCATGGATTAATTTTTCTGCATAATTTTTGGACAGAAAGTTTCTGATTTTTGCAATGTTACGTAGATGGAAAAAAGCTGTCCTTGAAATGGTCTTGATATGTTCTTCAAAAGAGAGATCAGGGTCCAGAGTAACGCCGAGGTCCTTCACAGTTTTATTTGAGACGACTGTACAACCATTAAGATTAATTGTCAGATTCAACAGAAGATCTCTTTGTTTCTTGGGACCTAGAACAAGCATCTCTGTTTTGTCCGAGTTTAAAAGTAGAACGTTTGCAGCCATCCACTTCCTTATGTCTGAAACACATGCTTCTAGCAAGGGCAATTTTGGGGCTTCACCATGTTTCATTGAAATGTACAGCTGTGTGTCATCCGCATAGCAGTGGAAGTTAACATTATGTTTTCGAATAACATCCCAAAGAGGTAAAATATATAGTGAAAACAATAGTGGTCCTAAAACGGAACCTTGAGGAACACCGAAATTTACAGTTGATTTGTCAGAGGACAAACCATTCACAGAGACAAACTGATATCTTTCCAACAGATAAGATCTAAACCAGGCCAGAACTTGTCCGTGTAGACCAATTTGGGTTTCCAATCTCTCCAAAAGAATGTGGTGATCGAAGGTATCAAAAGCAGCACTAAGGTCTAGGAGCACGAGGACAGATGCAGAGCCTCGGTCCGATGCCATTAAAATGTCATTTACCACCTTCACAAATGCCGTCTCAGTGCTATGATGGGGTCTAAAACCAGACTGAAGCATTTCGTATACATTGTTTGTCTTCAGGAAGGCAGTAAGTTACTGCGCAACAGCCTTTTCTAAAATTTTTGAGAGGAATGGAAGATTCGATATAGGCCGATAGTTTTTTATATTTTCTGGGTCAAGGTTTGGCTTTTTCAAGAGAGGCTTTATTACTGCCACTTTTAGTGAGTTTGGTACACATCCGGTGGATAGAGAGCCGTTTATTATGTTCAACATAGGAGGGCCAAGCACAGGAAGCAGCTCTTTCAGTAGTTTAGTTGGAATAGGGTCCAGTATGCAGCTTGAAGGTTTAGAGGCCATGATTATTTTCATCATTATGTCAAGAGATATAGTACTAAAACATTTGAGTGTCTCTCTTGATCCTAGGTCCAGAGTTGTGCAGACTCAGGACAACTGAGCTTTGAAGGAATACGCAGATGTAAAGAGTCCGTAATTTGCTTTCTAATGATCATGATCTTTTCCTCAAAGAAGTTCATTAATTTATTACTGCTGAAGTGAAAGCCATCCTCACTTGGGGAATGCTGCATTTTAGTTAGCTTTGCGACAGTATCAAAAATACATTTCGGATTGTTCTTATTTTCCTCAATTAAGTTGGAAAAATAGGATGATCGAGCAGCTCTTCGATACTGCACGGTACTGTCTTTCCAAGCTAGTCGGAAGACTTCCAGTTTGGTGTGGCGCCATTTCCGTTCCAATTTTCTGGAAGCTTGCTTCAGAGCTCGGGTATTTTCTGTATACCATGGAGCTAGTTTCTTATGACAAATGTTTTTAGTTTTTAGGGGTGCAACTGCATCTAGGATATTGCGCAAGGTTAAATTGAGTTCCTCAGTTAGGTGGTTAACTGATTTTTGTCCTCTGACGTCCTTGGGTAGGCAGAGGGAGTCTAGAAGGGCATCAAGGAATCTTTGTGTTGTCTGGGAATTTATAGCATGACTTTTGATGCTCCTTGGTTGGGGTCTGAGCAGATTATTTGTTGCAATTGCAAACGTAATAAAATGGTGGTCCGATAGTCCAGGATTATGAGGGAAAACATTAAGATCCACAACATTTATTCCTTGGGACAAAACTAGGTCCAGAGTATGACTGACAGTGAGTAGGTCCAGAGACATGTTAGACAAAACCCACCGAGTCGATGATGGCTCCGAAAGCCTTTTGGAGTGGGTCTGTGGACTTTTCCATGTGAATAGTAAAGTCACCAAAAATGTGAATATTATCTGCTATGACTACAAGGTCCGCTAGGAATTCAGTGAACTCAATGAGGAACGCTGTATATGGCCCAGGAGGCCTGTAAACAGTAGCTATAAAAAGTGATTGAGTAGGCTGCATAGATTTCATGACTAGAAGCTCAAGACGAAAACGTCTTTTTTTGTTTTTTTAAATTGAAATTTGCTATCGTAAATATTTACAACACCTCCGCCTTTGCAGGATGCACGGGGGATATGGTCACTAGTGTAACCAGTGAAAACCAAAGCAAATTAAGAAAACTAAACAAAAAAATGTAATCTAAAATAAAAAACTAAGTAGCTCCGCCAGTGTGTCTCTTTTGGGTCACTTTTGCCAGTCTCAAGCCCGGATAAAGGAGGATTGGAATTGTGACAAAAAAAAACAAGAATCGACAAAGTTCATTTGTAGTTCTAAACATATTTAGGATGTTTTTACTCACTTTGTGTCTCTCCCACGACGTTATTCCACTCTCCTAAAGCGTCCATCACATTTACATGCACATGACCAATTATGCAAATTAGGTGATGACGCCATTTAGCGACTTCTAGCGACTTTTAGGACAGCCAATAGCTACTTTCCTTACTGAGGAGTTGGCAACACTGCGAATGTTGCGCCTCTTGTCGAGATCAGAGGTGTCTTCATAGGACTTCGCCTGGTTGGAAAGATAAAAGAAAATCTCAGAGGGATTCCATTGAAGTGCAAGCTACATACAAACAGAAAGCTACAATAACAGTTAGCTAGCTAGCAGGCTGAGTACATTAGCTAGCTAGCAGGCTGAGTACATTAGCTAGCTAAATAAGTACAGTAGCTAGCAACGTCAAATCTAAAAACAGCTGAAATGATTTATTCCTATTGAACAATATTTTCTTATATAAAGACAAATATATGGTAAAGAAAGTGTTCCCTTTCCAGTCCTCTGAAGCAGAAGGTAGTCAGCAGGTTGTCAGTCAAAAACACCATCTTGAAGAGCAATTCTGAGGTAATCATTTAGTGCATACTGAGCGAGCGCTTCTGATGTGAAATAGAACTAGAACTGCCCGCGTCCTGTGTCCTACGCGACCGCTACGAGGTATAATAGAGCTAAGCAACCAGTATAACAAGGGACGTTTTGGTTCATTACGTAGGCCAGTCAGAATTTAGCAAATTCTAGTAAAATAGCCCTAGCAACCGAAGCTAGAACTCATCGAATCCAATTGTGACGCAGGTGGACACTTTTTGGCAGGTGGATACTATTTGGCATTACAAGTCCCATAAAATTATATTTAGTATTTTCCAGACTTTATTTTTCCTGGCTGTTGTTTCTGTTTCACAGTTTATTTCAATATTACAGTTATTCGTAGAGGAACAACAAACATTGATGTTGAGAACATGTCAATGCTTAAAATCACATCAGAAGACACATTTTGATGTCTGGAAAAAACAAACAAATCAAATGTTTTTGTGTAATTCCCCTTTAATTGCGACATTTACAGAGAAATGTGTTTGTCTAGACATGTTTGTCAGGCCTTCTGCTGCTTCATATGTTATGGCAGAGTTTGCAAAACAATGACCCCCCAATTGATCCAAATAATCATATCTTTGTCAGATAAGCCTACTTCACAGTTAACATTTAATTAAGAACGTTTTTGGGCAAAGTCTACCCACAAGGCCATTACTATTACTAGCATCTCTAATAGGCTACATATTGAGTGATCCACAAATGCGCTCACCAAACAGACAGGCAATTTTGCTGGACATGATTTGGCAGATTGCTATTGTGCTAGGTTTGGCTTTTCAAGCCGATAGTGGCTTACAAGGGCTGGGATAATATCAATGTGGCGTTGATTGGTTAGTAGCTGGGAGATTTTTGTTTATGACAGTTTGTGAAGGATTATATTTAGTTAATTGTTTACTCCATGTGTAACTCTGTGTTGTCTGTTCACACTGCTATGCTTTATCTTGGCCAGGTCGCAGTTGCAAATGAGAACTTGTTCTCAACTAGCCTACCTGGTTAAATAAAGGTGAAATAAAAAATAATAAAAAAAGTGCATGTTCTTTCAGAATTGCATGGCGAGGTCATAGGTGGGCTGGTAGCTCACAATCTACCTGTTGGAGACCATGGCTCCGGACCATACACAATAACAAGAGGACACAAGCTGCTTTCCATTTGGGATATCTATAAAACAGAAAATACACTTTTATTTCAGGTGTGACTTTACAAACAAGCATGATTTACAGCATCTTTTTCAAGTAATTTGAGCTGCTTTAAAAGAATTTAACAAGAACACTGTGTTCTTGTGTTGCTTTATGGCACAATGAGTCCTTAACTTCAACTCACCAGCAACAGAAGAATGGTTTACAATACCCAGAACAGAATGCTACAAAAGTTTATTAACCAAGAGAGATCTCAAAGTAAAGCAAGGCAGGTTCTGCTGTATTATGTTGAGGGCGTTTCAACTAAAAGATATATAAAGCATTAAAAAGGCAGTATGAAATATATTGTCCCTCCCTCACCCATAATCTTTACATTTCTACTTATATATACACATTTCATTAAAATATTTATTTTCTACAAAAATGTACATTCTTGTGTCTGATATTTATGGTTAAACCCATAAATCTGTTTTAACAAATGGTCCAACTGACAACATGACTTCCTGCAGGGACCAACGGCAGGTGAGGATATCTCCGACTCGGACTAATATTAAAAGACGCTACACAGGATTTTTTGTTGAATTTCTGCATTGTAAATTCAGACTGTTATTTAGTGGAAATTTTTTGTTTGTAATTCCCTGGTTGCTACACTGTTCGCTCAATTTCAGTTTATGTGAGAAAACAAGCACTGAATAGTGTAGGGAATCATTGTACAATTTAAAATTGCAGAGCGATTCCCACTTGATAACACAGTTACAAACTCAAACTATTACATTTTGAGGCGAATATCACAGTCAATCACAACACTGGCCGGTAAGCAATACTGTGAAACACACCATCATTCCACTATTTCTGTAGATATATTATGGACATTTTCTGAAATTACGACACAAAATTTAAATTTAAAAAATCCTGTGTATAGCACCTTTAATATCAAACTGAAACCTAGATAGAAAGCCCTTTAATATGTCCCCTTTACTCTTGAAACTAGAACGAGCTGTCATCTGAAATAACTTCTAGAATCACTGAGCAGTCATCTGAAATAACTTCTAGAATCACTGAGCAGTCATCTGAAATAACTTCTAGAATCACTGAGCAGTCATCTGAAATAACGTCTGGAAATAAATTAAAATAATCTTTCTCGACAGTTCTGTATTGATGAAAACTGGACAAAGCCTCTGTGCTTGACACCACCAGTAGGGGCGATCTCTTTAACAGCATGACCTTCATGAATCCCCAGATCAAACACCACACTCACAGGGAATTTGAGTTTCAAAAGCACTGCCCGATTATCTCCACTGGTTGGAGGTTGATGGTCTGTGTGCCTGTCCGTCTGACAGGCATTGGATAAAACGTTTAGCTGTTTACGACAATGGCCATCTTACATTAGGGAAAGTCACCTGCTAACACTAGTAACACATTTCACCCTTTACCATGAGAGGCTAGTGACCGTCATGGCAACAGGCCATAGGTCTACCTTAAACTGCAGATCATCCAGCATCATGGACACATGATTGAACTAACAGGAATTGAAATAGACAACAGACATTCTGCAGCTGTAAACAGGTTTAGCATCTAATATCGTCACTGTTAAATGTATATACACATCCTTCTTATTAACAGGATATTAATGATAATAAAAACAGAACGTCATAGAAGAAAACATTGTACATCTTTGGGATCCAGAAGCAGGATGAAACATTACTCAGTAAAAAGTCTTAGCATGTCCTAGTGTAGGTTAGTCAGTCTGTGCTATTCAATGTAAACACTATGGAGAGAGTCTGTTGCTTTGGGATCCAACCAATCACAGCCTTCTGTATTTGGCTTGCCCAGCTCTGATTGGCTGGGGAGAGGATGAGGTAATGTGGTGTCAGCGATGCACGACGCATGTTTTCACTGATGCACACCATGTGTTTCCATGTTTCCACACTGTCTGTATGTTAGAGGCATGTTACCACAGATAACATAACTGGAGTGAGAGAGCTCAGAGATAAAGAGGGCTTAGTGCAGGCTAGGGGCTAGATGGGGGCTGTGTGCCCCTGAAGAGAATGTTAGAGGTTGAGTATTGGGTCACCTGTAAGAGGGACATTCTGTGGTAGGATGAGCTGTTTCTCACCTGGGGTCTGTGAGGCCGGGCTAATCTGGGACCTGCTACAATTTGCCCCATTTCAGCTCTACAGCTTGCCCTGTTCTTTTCTGTGTTTCAGTCCATTTGCCCTGTTTCAGTCTGTTACAATTCTACAGTTTCAGCCCTACAGTTAGCCCTGTTTGTCTGTGTTTCAGCTCTCCAGTTTCACCTCTACAGTTTGCCCTGTTTCAGTATATGTGTTTCACCTCTACAGTTTGCCCTGTTCCATTCTGTGTTTCAGCTCTACAGTTTGCCCTGTTCCATTCTGTGTTTCACCTCTACAGTTTGCCCTGTTCCATTCTGTGTTTCACCTCTACAGTTTGCCCTGTTCCATTCTGTGTTTCACCTCTACAGTTTGCCCTGTTTCAGCCGCTCTATGTGGTGACACAGCTTCAAGGCGGGCCCCAGCTTCAGACCCATGTACTTCATCACCATGTCACTCCTCAGCAGCATCAGGGCCTTGCCGTCAATCTCCTGAGGATGGACAGACACGCAGGCAGAAAGACAGGAGAGAGAGAGAGAGAGAAATAAGCCAGGATTAGCATCATTCAGAAGAAACCATGCACACTGGCATATAACCATCAAAACAGTAGTTTTCCCTCTACTCTAGTGGTTATAACTATGGTCAGTAATAATCGTTTACTAGTGGTTATAACTATGGCCAGTAATAACAGTAGTTGTCCCTCTACTCTACTGGTTATAATTCAACGGTCAGTTGTAATTTGCCCTCTACTCTAGTGGTTATAACTCTATGGTCAGTTGTAATAGTAGTTTGCCCTCTACTCTAGTGGATATAACTATGGTCAGTAATAACAGTAATTTTCTAGTGGTTATAACTCTATGGTCAGTAATAACAGTAAGAATGGTAGATTTCCCTCTAACTCTATGGTCAGTAGTCACTCACGTGTTTCCTGAACAGCTCAGCGTGCGGGGCCAGGGCTGAGGGGTCGGCGTCGCTCACAAACTGCATGACCTCATCGATGGACCAGGTAGAGGGGTTCCTGCCCAACCCTGCCCCCCTGGGGGTCTGTCTGTCAGGGCCCGTGGGCTCGGGGCCCGTGGTGGAGCTGGCGGCTGGAGAACAGAGCAGTAAGACACGGTGAACTAGTCAACAGCTCATAGTAGCTGCAGAGATAAACAGCAGGGGGGGAAAATGGGTCTTCCTTGTGGTAATCCGCAGATATTAGTTTTGGGTTTAGACAGTGACCCGTGCACATCCACCATTTGATTATGGCCCATAAGATAGTTTGAGCCATTTAATGTCGGAGTTGTTTAAATCCAGGGCTCGGAATTTGAACATTAAGATGGTACGATCTACTGTTGCCACTACGCTACTTCAAAGAGATTGCAATGATCAAATATTCCAGGGATGTGTGTCTTCAAACAAAAGTTATCCCCATAGCAGTAACCAGTCTGACATGGAGAGCATAGCAGGTTATTGGATACAGCAACACACCATGAGGACAGAGGCTCTGACAGGGCCTACCTTCCACTCCTCTGTTGGTGTGTGTACAGGGGAGGTCCGCAGGGTTGGAGGCAAGGCGGTGCAGTGGCGTGCTGTGGGCGCGTTCGGGGCCATGGCATGGGTAATAGGGGCTGCTGGCCTGGGAGTGGGTGTGGTAGTCAGAGGTGCTGCGCAGCATCATGGAGTTAGAGTCCATGAAGCACTGCTCCTTCAGAAGGCTGTTCTCCTCATGGGGCAGAGTATCTGCTAGAGACATCATCCTCTGTCTTATTAGGCCCTTACTCTAACCTCTATCTGTCCAATCCCAAGATACAGTGCATCCCCTTGACTTTTTACACATTTTGCTACGCAACAGCCTTATTCTAAAATCATATTTTTATTCCCTCAGCAATCTACACACAATACCCCATCATGACAAAGTAAAAACAGGCAAATTTGTTTTGCAAACATAATAAAATAAAGATAAAATTTTGAAAAATAACTATATTATTATAATATCAAGTCTTGTTGGGTATGCTGCCACAAGATTGGCACACCTGTATTTGAGGAGTTTCTCCCATTCTTCTCTGCAGATCCTCTCAAGCTCTGTCAGGTTGGATGGGCAGTGTCGCTACACAGCTATTTTCAGGTCTATCAAGAGATGTTTGATCTGGTTCAAGTCCGGACTCTGGCTGGGCCACTCAAGGACATTCAGAGACTTGTCCTGAAGCCACTCCTGCGTTGTCTTGGCTGTGTGCTTAGGGTCGTTGTCCTGTTGGAAGGTGAACCTTCGCTCCAGTCTGAGGTCCTGGGCGCTCTGGAGCAGGTTTTCAAGGATCTCACTGTACTTTGAGCCATTCATCTTTGCCTCGAACCAGACTAGTCCTCCAGTCCCTGCCGCTGAAAAACATTCCCATGCTTCACCGTAGAGATGGTGCCAAGTTTCCTCCAGACGTGAGACTTGGTATTCAGGCCAAAGAGTGTAATCTTGGTCACATCAGACCAGAGAAACGGTTTCTCATGGTCTGAGTCCTTTAGGTGCCTTTTGGCAAATTCAAAGCGGGCTGACGTGTGCCTTTTACTGAGGACCCTCTGGCTACTCTACCATAAAGGCCTGATTGATGAAGTGCTGCAGGGATGGCTGTCCTTCTGGAAGGTTCTCCCATCTCCACAGAGGAACACTGGAGCTCTGTCAGAGTGACCATCGGGTTCTTGGTCACCTCCCTGACCAAGGCCCTTCTCCCCCAATTGCCAAGTTTGGCCGGGCAGTCAGCTCTAGGAAGAGTCTTGGTGGTTCCGAACTTCTTCCATTTAAGAATGATGGAGGCCCCTGTGGTCTTTTGGATCTTCAACACTGCAGAAATGTTTTGGTACCCTTCCCCAGATTTGTGTCTCTACACATCCTGTCTCGGAGCTCTACGGACAATTCCTTCGACCTCATGGCTTGGTTTCTGCTCTGACATGCACTGTCTACTGTGGGATCTTATATAGACAGGGTCTGAATACTTATGTAAATAAGGTATTTCTGTTTTGTATTTTTAATTTAAAAAAAATTGTTTTCGCTTTGTCATTATGTGGTATTGGGTGGAGATTGATGAGGAAAAAAACAATTTAATGCATTTTAGAATTGGTCACTGATCATCAAAAGGTCTTAGAGGTTGGAGAAACAAGCTACATATGATTTGTGTTGATGTACTGGATGTGTGTAATGTGAGCCAGTAGACGGTGGTGCTAGGTGCTGATTGTCTGATGTTACCTTCTGAAAGGTGTGCCTCAGTGCGCAGTAGTTTTGGGGAAAGGGTGGCTGCGTAGGGGGATGCGTCTCTAGATAGACGTTTCATCCCCTGGCTCAGTGATGGGGCCTCCAACGCCTCCTCCTTCACTGGAACACAGACAAACGCATAGGGAAGAGATGGTGCTACAGCTACAGACATACTGCCAGTACAGACACGCTGCCAGTACAGACACACAGGGAAGAGATGGTGTCACAGCCGGTAGACACACTGCCGGTACAGACACACTGCCGGTACAGACACACTGGGAAGAGATGTTGTTACAGCTACAGACACACTGCTAGTGCAGACACACGGCTAGTGCAGACACACGGCTAGTGCAGACACACGGCTAGTGCAGACACACGGCTAGTGCAGACACACGGCTAGTGCAGACACACGGCTAGTGCAGACACACGGCTAGTGCAGACACACGGCTAGTGCAGACACACAGCTAGTGCAGACACACGGCTAGTGCAGACACACGGCTAGTGCAGACACACGGCTAGTGCAGACACACGGCTAGTGCAGACACACTGCTAGTAAATTCAATCAAATTTTATTTGTCACATACACCTGGTTAGCAGATGTTAATGCGAGTGTAGCGAAATGCTTGTGCTTCTAGTTCCGACAATGCAGTAATAACCAACAAGTAATCTAACCTAACAATTCCACAACTACTACCTTATACACACAAGTGTAAAGGGATAAAGAATAAGTACATAACGATATATGAACGAGTGATGGTACAGAACGGCATAGGCAAGATGCAGGAGATGGTATAGAGTACAGTATATACATGTGAGATGAGTAATGTAGGGTAGTACAGACACAGCTAGTACAGACACAGGGTAGAGATGTTGTGAAACACAGCTACTGACAGAGCTACACATATACACAGTGCCCTGTCCAAGACAACATTTATCATTGAATGTACATGAACTTCCTTGAGAACAATGTCAGGGTCCTGCAAGACACTATGAAAGCGATGGCCAAATTCTAATAGGCACTTTGTTACTTGTCATGGTCCTGTCTAGGTTTAGTTACAGTGTTACCTGCCTTGGCGGTGCGGCGGGGGCAGTGCGGCGGGGGCAGTTACCGGCCTTGGCGCCGGGGGCAGTTACCGGCCTTGGCGCCGGGGGCAGTTACCTGCCTTGGCGCCGGGGGCAGTTACCTGCCTTGGCGGTGGCGCCGGGGGCAGTTACCTGCCTTGGCGGTGCTGCCGGGGGCAGTTACCTGCCTTGGCGGTGCTGCCGGGGCAGTTACCTGCCTTGGCGGTGCTGTGGGGGCAGTTACCTGCCATGGCGGTGCTGTAGGTATAGTTACCATATTTACTGTAGGTGTATATGTTGCTGAAGGGCTGGGAGCTGAAGAGGAAATGACTCTGCAGCGTGCGGCACAGCGTCTCCAGGAAGCGGAGCACAAAGGAGGCGCTTGAGGCTGAGGGCAGCTTCACCAGACGAACTCCACCATCCATCCTCACTAGGGGCAGGGGGCAGAGGTCAACATGTGGTCAA
This sequence comes from Oncorhynchus tshawytscha, assembly GCF_018296145.1. Lineage (NCBI taxonomy): Eukaryota > Metazoa > Chordata > Actinopteri > Salmoniformes > Salmonidae > Oncorhynchus > Oncorhynchus tshawytscha. The sequence continues at coordinate 63,751 of NW_024609677.1, forward strand.
ACACAGAGGTCAACACAGAGTCATTATCAGTTGACTTGCGATATGACAGGTCTGTGGCGTGTCAGTGCAGGTCCGTGGCGTGTCAGTGCAGGTCCGTGGCAGTAGCCATCTCCTCACCACTGACAACCTCTCCTCCCCCAGCGTGTGCCTGTAGAGTTCTGAGCAGCACCTTTGGTTGGTAACAACAGTCTAGACAAGTCTGAACTGCCTGTTGTAGCACCGCGTTAACAGGACCTGGCCCAAAGTGGTCCGGAAGACGCTGCATCTGCTTCCTGTCCAGGTGAGGCCCACAGGTCCCATGCTTGTTCACATACACACACACTGATAACACACACACACACACACACACACACACACACACACAAAGAGAAAATTAAAATGGAGGCACACACTGATATAACACACAAAGAGAAACATCAGGGCTTGACATTTTATTTGATCAAATTACAACACTGCCCCATTTAGGCTCTCCTGGAAGATGGCTGGCCACTAGTGCTGAGCAATTAATCAAAATTCTGGGGGTTTTCCCCACCGGTTATTAAACAACTGACCAAAGTCGGTTCAATTACTTGAATTACATTTAATTGAGTCCAACGCGCCTTTCTCAAGAGACAAATCAAATAATTCACAAGAGAAAACAAGTGGAACGCTGGGCTGAAAGGAGATTTCATTAAACAAAAATTCAACCTCGTTTCTTTGGACACTGTGTTAACTAACCTCCAGACGAGCTTCAATGCTATACAACTCTCCTTCCGTGGCCTCCAACTGCTCTTAAATGCAAGTAAAACTAAATGCATGCTCTTCAACCGATCACTGCCCGCACCTGCCCGCCCATCCAGCATCACTACTCTGGACGGTTCTGACTTAGAATATGTGGACAACTACAAATACCTAGGTGTCTGGTTAGACTGTAAACTCTCCTTCCAGACTCACATTAAGCATCTCCAATCCAAAATTAAATCTAGAAATCGGCTTCCTATTTCGCAACAAAGCGTCCCTGTCACTCATGCTGCCAAACATACCCTTGTAAAACTGACTATCCTACTGATCCTCGACTTTGGCAATGTAATTTACAAAATGGCCTCTAACACTCTACTCAACAAATTGGATGCAGTCTATCACAGTGCCATCCGTTTTGTCACCAAAGCCCCATATACTACCCACCACTGCGACCTGTACGCCTTCGTTGGCTGGCCCTCGCTTCATACTCGTCGCCAAACCCACTGGCTCCAGGTCATCTACAAGTCTCTGCTAGGTAAAGCCCCACCTTAGCTCACTGGTCACCATAGCAGCACCCACTCGTAAAACGCGCTCCAGCGGGTATATTTCACTGGTCATCCCCAAAGCAAATTCCTCCTTTGGCCGCCTTTCCTTCCAGTTCTCTGCTGCCAATGACTGGAACAAACTGCAAAAATCACTGAAGCTGGAGACTCATATCTCCCTCACTAGCTTTAAGCACCAGCTGTCAGAGCAGCTCACAGATCACTGCACCTGTACATAGGCCATCTGTAAATAGCCCATCCAACTACCTCATCCCCATACTGCATTTATTTATTTATCTTGCTCCTTTGCACCCCAGTATCTCTACTTGCACATTCATCTTCTGCACATCTACCATTTCAGTGTTTATTTGCTATATTGTAATTACTTCACCACCATGGCCTATTAATTGCCTTAACTCCCTTATCTTACCCCACTTGCACTCACTGTATATAGACTATGTTTTGTTTATTCCATGTGTAACTCTGTGTTGTTGTATGTGTCAAACTGCTATGCTCTATCTTGGCCAGGTCACAGTTGCAAATTAGAACTTGTTCTCAACTGGTCTACCTGGTTAAATAAAGGTGAAATAGAAATGAAATAAAAAGTTCAGCACAGAAACGTTGTAATTAACTACAACGACCATAATCCATTGTCCATTTTTTTCTGGCTCAGAGAGGAAGAAGCAGAGCAAGAGGTTTCACACTCGTCTGTCCAAAAGAAGCACAATGCGTTTCAATGGGTTTATTCCGGACCTAAGCTTGTCACCTGACTTCCCGCCTACGACACACACACACACACACAGACCGCATGAGAGAGGAATGTAACACAAAGATGACAAGGACAGAGACATTTTATTTCTTCATATTATAAGCTCAACAATGAGCACATGACTATAGGCTACCTGTAAATGTTCCAAAATGCAATTAGCGGGAAAAAACACTTTTGAAAAGTGCACCACACGCACAAGTGGTTTGTCCAGGACAAGATGATATGGGTAAATGTCAAGCCCTGAACATACAAAAATAAATAATTTAAAATGGTGGAGCACTAATAAACGCACACACAAAGATAAATAATTTAAATCAGGGTTCAAACATATTTTGAAAGATGACTATTCCATTACTTTTAACCAAATTTCCACGATTTCTCTATGTACATATACAAAAGAAAGTATAATGTGGTATCAACACAGCGGCTGCTCCCTGATTCCCTGTACCATCTCCTGTTATTGAGCAACGCACTTAACCCCCCCTAAAGTAGAATACCTGTTAGACAACCCTCAGCCTGGAGAAATACTGGGCGGTCAACCCTCAGCCTGGAGAGATACTGGGCGGTCAACCCTCAGCCTGGAGAAATACTGGGCGGTCAGCCTCAGCCTGGAGAAATACTGGGCGGTCAGCCCTCAGCCTGGAGAGATACTGGGCGGTCAACCCTCAGCCTGGAGAGATACTGGGCGGTCAACCCTCAGCCTGGAGAAATACTGGGCGGTCAACCCTCAGCCTGGAGAAATACTGGGCGGTCAACCCTCAGCCTGGAGAGATACTGGGCGGTCAACCCTCAGCCTGGAGAAATACTGGGCGGTCAACCCTCAGCCTGGAGAAATACTGGGCGGTCAGCCCTCAGCCTGAGAGATACTGGGCGGTCAGCCCTCAGCCTGGAGAGATACTGGGCGGTCAACCCTCAGCCTGGAGAGATACTGGGCGGTCAACCCTCAGCCTGGAGAGATACTGGGCGGTCAACCCTCAGCCTGGAGAAATACTGGGCGGTCAGCCCTCAGCCTGGAGAGATACTGGGCGGTCAGCCCTCAGCCTGGAGAGATACTGGGCGGTCAACCCTCAGCCTGGAGAAATACTGGGCGGTCAGCCCTCAGCCTGGAGAGATACTGGGCGGTCAACCCTCAGCCTGGAGAAATACTGGGCGGTAAACCCTCAGCCTGGAGAAATACTGGGCGGTCAACCCTCAGCCTGGAGAAATACTGGGCGGTCAACCTTCAGCCTGGAGAAATACTGGGCGGTCAACCCTCAGCCTGGAGAAATACTGGGCGGGCAACCCTCAGCCTGGAGAAATACTGGGCGGGCAACCCTCAGCCTGGAGAAATACTGGGTGGGCAACCCTCAGTCTGGAGAAATACTGGGTGGGCAACCCTCAGTCTGGAGAAATACTGGGTGGGCAACCCTCAGTCTGGAGAAATACTGGGTGTGCAGGCTTTTGATCTAGTCCTCCTCAAACACATCAAAGTCAGTCAGGTTGAGCTGCCTAGTATGGCAGCTGCTCGGCATCCGACCATAAGGCGCTACAGAGGTTAATGCGTACGACCCAGTACAACACTGGGGGCAAGCTTCCAGACATCCAGAACCTATATACTAAGCGGTGTCAGGGGATGGCACGAAAAAAATGTCAAAGACTCTAGCCACCCTAGTCATAGATGGTAATGGAGCGCTAAGTCGAGGTCCAAAAGGCTCCTTAACAGCTTTTACCCCCCCACCTGTTTTTACACTGCTGTTACTATCCGTTTATTATCTATACATAGTCACCTTACAAATTACGTCGACTAACTAACTACCCCTGACATTATTATTATTATAATTTTTTAAACCTTTATTTAACTTTGCAAGTAGGTTAAGAACAAATTATTATTTACAATGACGGCCTACCCTAGGCCAAACCCGGACAACGCTGGGCCAATTGTGCGCCGCCCTATGGGACATTGACTCGGTACCCCCCTCTACAGCCACCGCATTGACTCGGTACCCCCCTCTACAGCCTCCGCATTGACTCGGTACCCCCCCCTCTACAGCCTCCGCATTGACTCGGTACCCCCCTCTACAGCCTCCGCATTGACTCGGTACCCCCCTCTACAGCCTCCACATTGACTCGGTACCCCCTGTATACAGCCTTCTTATTGTTATGTACATTTGTTGTGTTCATTTTTGATTAATTTGTTTTACTTTAGTTTATTTAGTAAATATTTTCATAACCAACAATGCAGTTCAAGAAATAAAGTTAAGGGCTTGTAAGTTAGCATTTCACGGTAAGGTTTTCACCTGTTATATTCGGCGCATGTGACAAATCAAATTTGATTTGAAGAATGGTCCACCACCCAAAGGACAACCAGCCAACATTTGGAAGCATTGGAGTCAACATGGGCCAGCAATCATGAGGAATGCTTTCGACACCTTGTAGAGTCCATGCCCTGCCAAATTGAAGCTGTTCTGAGGGCAAAAGGAGGAGGGGGGGTGCAACTCAATATTAGGAAGGTGTCCTTAATGTTTTGTACACTCAATGTATATCTTAGCTACCTTAGAAGTGTTTACCTTGCAGGTTGACTAGCATCTATTGAGTTGCTTTGTCCCATACATTGGAAGGCCAAATCAACAGGTTGAAGCCATAGAATCAAAAAGAAAGGAAGGATATTACTTTTTAAAATTTTGATTCACATGATTCGATTCACCGTGATTGAACCAATTACAAACTAATACAATGGTAAAGTGAATCATTCATTGGGTCAAAAATAATTGTTGAAATTAATCAAATTAATCGTTCAAAAAAAACCAACATATTTTTATGGCCTTATTCACGAGTCAGTGGATTTTTTTAAGGATGTGACGAAAACATGAAAATATGCTAACAATAACAAAACAGTTAACTAGAGGTACAATACATGTTTTGGCTACCTACTAGTTACCCTATAACATACGATAGAGAACAGACTAAGCCTAACCCCAACCCCTAACCCCCCTACCCCTAACTCTCAGCCTAACCCCAACCCCTAACCCTCAGCCTACCCCTAATCCCTAACCCTACCTAACCCCAACCCTCAGCCTACCCCTAACTCCTAACCCCTACCCCTAACCATCAGCCTAACCCTAACCCCAACCCCTAACACCAAACCCCAACCCTCAGCCTACCCCCTACCCCTAACCCTCGGCTTAACCCCAACCCCTAACCCCTAACCATCAGCCTAACCCTAACCCCTAACTCTCAGCCTACCCCTAACCCCCACCCCTAACCCTCAGTCTACCCCTAACCCTCAGCCTAACCCCAACCCCTAACCTCCCTAACCCCCACCCCTAACTCTCAGCCTAACCCTAACCCCCTACCCCTAATCCCATACCCTAACCCCCATCCCTAACTCTCAGTCTAACCCAAACCACCAACCCACCTACCCCTCAGCCTACCCCTAACCCTAACCCTCAGCCTAACCCTAACCCCAACCCCTAACCTCCCTAACCCTAACCCCCACCCCTAACTCTCAGCCTACCCCTAACCCTACCACTCAGCCTAACCCTAACCCCTAACAGTCAGCCTACCCCTAACCCTAATCCCTAACCCCACCCCACCTCTAACCCTACCCCTCAGCCTAACCCTAACCCCTACCCCTCAGCCTACCCCTAACCCTCAGCTTACCCCTAACCCCAACCCCTAACCCCCACCCCTAACTCTCAGCCTACCCCTAACCCTAACCCATAACCGTCAGCCTACCCCTTACCCTAATCCCTAACCCCTAACCTCCCTAACCCCTAACTCTCAGCCTACCCCTAACCCTACCCCTCAGCCTAACCCTAACCCCTAACCCTCAGCCTAACCCTAACCCTCAGCCTACCCCTAACCCTAACCCCCACCACTAACTCTCAGCCTAACCCTAACCCTTTACCGTCAGCCTACCCCTAACCCTAATCCCTAACCCCAACCCCCTAACCCTAACCCCCACCCCTAACTCAGCCTACCTCTAACCCTAACCCCCACCCCTAAACCCAAACCCTACCCCAACCCCTAACCCTCAGCCTACCCCCAACCCCTAACCCACCAAACCCTACCCCTAACCCCCAGCCTACCCTTAACCCTAACTCCTAACCCCAATCCATAACTCAGCCTAACCCCAACCCCTACCCCTCAGCCTACCCCTAACCCCCTACCCCTCAGCCTACCCCTAACTCTCAGCCTAACCCCAACCGCTAACCACCTAACCCTCAGCCTACCCCTAACCCTCAGCTTACCCCTAACCCTCAGTTTACCCCTAACACTACCCCTAACTATCAGCCTACCCCTAACCCCAACCCCTAACCCTCAGCCTACCCCTAACTCTCAGCCTACCCTAACCCTAACCCCCACCCCTAACTCTCAGCCTACCCCTAACCCCCTACCCCTCAGCCTACCCCTACCCCTAACCCTCAGCCTACCCCTAACCCTCAGCCTACCCCTAACCCCAACCCCTAACCTCCCTAACCCTAACCCCCACCCCTAACTCTCAGCCTACCCCTAACCCTACCCCTCAGCCTAACCCTAATCCCTAACCCCAACCCCTAACCTCCCTAACCCTAACCCCCACCCCTAACTCTCAGCCTACCTCTAACCCTACCCCTCAGCCTAACCCTAACCCTCAGCCTAACCCCCAGCCTAACCCTCAGCCTAACCCTAACCCATAACCGGCAGCCTACCCCTAACCCTAATCCCTAACCCCCACCCCTAACTCTCAGCCTACCCCTAACCCTACCCCTCAGCCTAACCCTAATCCCTAACCGTCAGCCTACCCCTAACCCTAATCCCTAACCCCCACCCCTAACTCTCAGCCTACCCCTAATCCCTAACCCAACCCTTAACCCTCAGCCTACCCCTAACCTACCCCCAACCCTCCTACCCCTCAGCCTAACCCCAACCCCTAACCCTCACCCCTAACTCTCAGCCTAACCCCAACCCCTAAACCTCACCCCTAACTCTCAGCCTAACCCCAACCCCTAACCCTCACCCCTAACTCTCAGCCTAACCCTCACCCCTAACTCTCAGCCTAACCCTCACCCCTACCCCTCAGCCTACCCCTAACACTCAGCCTACCCCCTAACCCTCAACCTACCCCCTAACCCTCAGCCTACCCCTAACCCTCAGCCTACCCCTAACCCTCAGCCTACCCCCAACCCTCAGCCTACCCCCAACCCTCAGCCTACCCCTAACCCTCAGCCTACCCCTAACCCTCAGCCTACCCCTAACCCTCAGCCTACCCCTAACCCTCAGCCTACCCCTAACCCTCAGCCTACCCCTAATCCTCAGCCTACCCCTCAGCCTACCCCTAACCTGGAGGGCCGCAGCAGGTTAGAGGGGTGGGCTGCAGCTGGTTAGAGGGGTGGGCTGCAGCTGGTTAGAGGGGTGGGCTGCAGCTGGTTAGAGGGGTGGGCTGCAGCTGGTTAGAGGGGTGGGCTGCAGCTGGTTAGAGGGGTGGGCTGCAGCTGGTTAGAGGGGTGGGCTGCAGCTGGTTAGAGAGGTGGGCTGCAGCTGGTTCGAGAGGTGGGCTGTCATCAAGTTTACCTGTAGAGACCACAGAGCTGAAGCAGTCCTGTTGACCCCCTGACAGCTTGGCATCCGCAGCACCTGAAGACACTACGTTCTGGAGCACCTTGGGCTTCCTCTTGCTGCCAGGTTTAGGGCCTCTCTTCTTGTGAGGCCTGGGAGCCAGCAGTGAGTTAGAGGTTGGAGCCATGCCGTTCTGAGCTGCAGCTGCCTCCGCTACAGCCTTCAGCAGGGCGATGGTCTCACTCTTGGGGCGCCGCCCCCGCACCCCCTTCCTGACAGGCAGCGGGGGCAGGGGGCTGGGAAGCCGGAAGGGCGCAGGCATGGATCTACGGCTAGGCTTGGAGGGGGTGTGGGCTGCTGTTAGGACATGCAGGTTCTTTGGCAGGTTGACTGGAAAAACAACAGAGGGATTATAAGATTTCAGTGCAACAGACATAGAGGGTTACGCTGGGATACAGCCTCTACACTGGCTGAGGAGTTACGCTGGGATACAGCCTCTACACTGGCTGAGAAAGGAGAGTTACGCTGGACTACAACCTCTACACTGGCTGAGAGAGGAGAGTTACGCTGGACTACAGCCTCTACACTGGCTGAGAGAGGAGAGTTACGCTGGACTACAGCCTCTACACTGGCTGAGAGAGGAGAGTTACGCTGGACTACAGCCTCTACACTGGCTGAGAGAGGAGAGTTACGCTGGACTACAGCCTCTACACTGGCTGAGAGAGGAGAGTTACGCTGGACTACAGCCTCTACACTGGCTGAGAGAGGAGAGTTACGCTGGACTACAGCCTCTACACTGGCTGAGAAAGGAGAGTTACGCTGGGATACAGCCTTTACACAGCCTCTACACTAATAATGAAGTGTAGACTATGAACCAGACCTGTATCAAGTGGATTACCTACTACACTTTGGAAATAAGTAGATTTAATAACTCTTCCATGCTTCATCCTATGTAATGTCTTTGTACTTGTACATTGTTTTAAACTGTTCATGATTTTTGTTCCACCAAAATCAATCTATAAATCCATCCATCAACCAACCAATCAAATGAACAGGATGAAGACAGGACTCCACTCACCACTGTTGCCAGGCTTCTGCAGGCTGTGTTTGGTAACGGAGCACCATCCAACAGGGAAGAGATCTCTAGAGTGGTGTTGACACCAGTAGTCAAACGCCCCCCTCCACCCGTCAAACATCACAAACACTTCCTCCCCCTTCACCTCTCCGATGGTAGCAGGGCAGATGAGGTAGGGGTTCTTCTTATCTACTGCTTCCAGCTTCATCCCTGGCTTAAAGTTATTCTGGGACAGTGGTGGAGGCTCCTACACAGACACACAAAGAGAGAAACACAGAGAGAGAGAAATACAATGACACAGAGAGAGAGAGAGAGAGAGAGAGAGAGAGAGAGAGAGAGAGAGAGAGAGAGAGAGAGAGAGAGAGCAGTGAGCACAGCCTTGCCATTGAGAAGAGTAGACACAGGAAAACCTGACTCCCTGTAGAGGAAAGGCTGGGCAACTACTGCACAACAGCAGAACCTGAGACGGCGCTGCATTTCCTGACAAAATGTCAAAATTAACCAGACCAATCAACCTGGACATGTACTCTACTGTATGCTTATTAACCAAAGTAAGCTTTAGCAATACGTACATTGTTACGTCAAAGAAAGAAAGAAAGCAAGAGAGAAAGAAAGCGAGAGAGAAGGAAAGAGAGAAAGAAAGCGAGAGAAAGCAAGAGAGAAAGAAAGCGAGAGAGAAAGAAAGAAAGAGAAAGAGAATGAAAGAGAGAAAGAAATAAAGAAAGCGAGAAAGAAAGTGAGAAAGAAAGCGAGAGAGAAGGAAAGAAAGCGAGAGAGAATGAAAGAGAGAGAAAGAAATAAAGAAAGCGAGAAAGAAAGCAAGAGAGAAAGAAAGTAAGAAAGCGAGAGAGAAGGAAAGAAAGAGAGAAGGAAAGTAAGAGAGAAAGAAAGCAAGAGAGAGAAGGAAAGAAAGAGAGAGAAGGAAAGAAAGAGAGAGAGAAAAAGAAAGAGAAAGAAAGAACGAGAGCAAAAGAGAAAGAAAGAAAGCGAGCGAGAAACAAAGAAAGAGAAAGCAAGAGCGAAAGAAAGAAAGCGAGAAAGAAAGAAAGCAAGAGAGCGAAACAAAGCAAGAGAGCGAAAACAAAGCGAGAAAAAAGCGAGAGAGAAAGCGAGAGAGAAAGCGAGAGAGAAAGCGAGAGAGAAAGAAAGAGAGAAAGAAAGAGAGAAAGAAAGAAAGAGAGAAAGCAAGAGAGAGAGAAAGAAAGAAAGCGAGAGAAGGAAAGAAAGAGAAAGAAAGAAAGCGAGAAAGAGAGAGAGAAAGAAAGCGAGAGAGAAAGAAAGAAAGCGAGAGAGAAAGAGAGACAAAGAAAGACAAAGAAAGAAAGAGAGAGAGAAAGAAAGCAAGCGAGAGAGAAAGAAAGAGAGAGAGAGAAAGAAAGAGAGAGAGCAAGCGAGAGAGAAAGCAAGCAAGCGAGAGAGAAAGAAAGAGAGAAGAAAGAAAGAAAGAGAGAAAGAGAAAGAAAGAGAGAAAGAGCGAGAGAGAAAGAAAGCGAGAGAGAAAGCGAGAAAGAAAGAGAGAGAAAGAAACAAAGAAAGCAAGAAAGTGAGAGAAAGAATGCAAGACAGAAAGAAAGCAAGCGAGAGAGAAAGAAAGCAAGAGAGAGAGAAAGAAAGAAAGCGAGAGAAGGAAAGAAAGAGAAAGAAAGAAAGCGAGAAAGAGAGAGAGAAAGAAAGCGAGAGAGAAAGAAAGAAAGCGAGAGAGAAAGAGAGACAAAGAAAGACAAAGAAAGAAAGAGAGAGAGAAAGAAAGCAAGCGAGAGAGAAAGAAAGAGAGAGAGAGAAAGAAAGAGAGAGAGCAAGCGAGAGAGAAAGCAAGCAAGCGAGAGAGAAAGAAAGAGAGAGAGAAAGAAAGAAAGAGAGAAAGAGAAAGAAAGAGAGAAAGAGCGAGAGAGAAAGAAAGCGAGAGAGAAAGCGAGAAAGAAAGAGAGAGAAAGAAACAAAGAAAGCAAGAAAGTGAGAGAAAGAATGCAAGACAGAAAGAAAGCAAGCGAGAGAGAAAGAAAGCAAGAGAGAGAGAAAGAAAGAAAGCGAGAGAAGGAAAGAAAGAGAGAGAGAGAGAGAGAGAGAAAGTGAGAAAGAAAGAAAGAAGAGAGAAAGAAACAAAGAAAGCAAGAAAGCGAGAGAGAAAGAAAGCAAGACAGAGAGAAAGCAAGCGAGAGAGAAAGCAAGAGAGAGAGAAAGAAAGAAAGCGAGAGAAGGAAAGAGAGAAAGAAAGAAAGCGAGAAAGAAAGAGAGAAAGAAAGCAAGCGAGAGAGAAAGCAAGCAAGCGAGAGAGAAAGAAAGAGAGAAAGAAAGAGAAAGAGCGAGAGAGAAAGAAAGCGAGAGAGAAAGCGAGAAAGAAAGAGAGAGAAAGAAACAAAGAAAGCAAGAAAGTGAGAGAAAGAAAGCAAGACAGAAAGAAAGCAAGCGAGAGAGAAAGAAAGCAAGAGAGAGAGAGAGAAAGAAAGCGAGAGAACGAAAGAAAGAGAGAGAGAAAGAGAGAGAGAGAAAGAGAGAGAGAAAGCAAGAGAGAGAGAAAGAAAGAAAGCGAGAGAAGGAAAGAAAGAGAGAGAGAGAGAAAGAGAGAGAGAGAGAAAGTGAGAAAGAAAGAAAGAAGAGAGAAAGAAACAAAGAAAGCAAGAAAGCGA